>NC_080112.1:65007485-65086624 GCF_950005125.1 Chionomys nivalis
TTAGGTGAGTGGAGTAAACAGAATAGAATGCTGGGAGGAAGAGGAAGTGAGCTCAGATGCAGGGCAGCTCCTCTGAGAGACAGACGCCATGCTCTCTTCTCCAGAGCAGACACCATGCTTGCCTCTCCCCAGCAGACGCGATGAAGCTCTGACCCAGGATGGACGTAGGCTAGAATCTTCCTGGTAAGCGCATCTTGGGGTGCTACATACATGAACAGAAATGGGCCAAGCAGTGTTTAAAATAATAGAGTTTGTGTGTCGTTATTTTGGGGCATAAGCTAGCCAGGCAACCATCAGCCGGGCTGTGGGAAGAGGCCCGCAGCTCTTACTACAGATGGCGCCCACATGGATAACTGCATCCACAGAAAGCCTGAGAAAGCTTGGGAAAGAATAGAGTAAAGCGTGTTTTCTTGGTAGCAGCAATTTCTCGGGTCTGCTCTGCTTGCTAGAGGCAAGCAAGCGCTCTCATCTAAGACAGGCTTCCTGACTCAGCTTCAGCTGCAGAACCCTGCAGCTCATTAAGAGGTCCTGTCACGAAACACTTAAAAGGTATTGATAAAAGCTGACTGCATACTTGTTTGTTTTCAGACGTAGCAGGAAAAAAGTTGTGCTGTTTTAAAACTCTGGCATTCTGGTCCATCCTGCCAGGGCAAACTCTGACTGTTTGAGGCAGGAGGGCCAACTACAGAGAGAGGACTTGAGTGTTGTCTGTGGATATAGTATTGCAGCTTATTTGCTGGCAAGGACCTTGAAACGCCACAGAGTTGTGGTGGTAAACATGGCTACAGCCGGTACCTCCGCCATGAGGCTGGAAAGCTAAGGAATGGCCTGGATTTAGCTGGCAAAGCCACGGCTTTAATCCTACCCATATTGCTCAGTAATTTAAAGGCTCGTGTGGTCAGAAAAAGAGAGAGATACAGTAAAGAGAGATTCAAAGACAAAGAAAACTTTAAATGATTTACAGTGTGTTTAAAAATATATGCAGGCTGAAAGATAAAGTTCTTAAAAGTAAAAAAAAAAATAAGGAAGTAGTTGGGTGTGGTAGTACACACCTTTAATCCCAACACTTGGGAGGCAGAGGGAGATTGACCTCTGAGACTTCAAGGTGTGGTAGCACACGCCTTTAATCCCACTGCCTGGGAGGCAGAGACAGACAGATCTCTGAATTCAAGGACAGCCTCGTCTAAAGAGTTATTCCAGGACGAAGATATACAGAAAATATAAAGTAAAAGTAAAAGTAAACAAAATAGAGTTAAAATAAAGCTGCACAAAGATGGAAATTACACAGAGAATCTTGATACTGTATGCTATTATGCTCTCTTTGAATTGTTTGAATGCTGAGGAAGGAGCAACAGATGCTAAAAGATATTTGTTTATAAATACTGCTGAACTAATCCAAGATAGATATTTTCAAAATACCTTGACTTCAGAATTTGGATCTAAGGATATGATACTTTGGAAAAGAGTTTCTTCTTTTGTTTTCACAGAGGATGAGACTCTTTGGATTGCTTCTTCGATCCCAATATGGTATGATAGACCACGTCCTCCTGAAGGGTTGCTGTGAACACCTTCAAAAAATTACTTTGCTCAACTGCCGACTGAGAGGAACCTAGCACACAGGTTATACCATGAAAGACTTGATTAACAGCGCCCCCATTCAGCAGGAAGCAGTTTGGAGAGAAAAAACTGCGCCCATGTTCCCATATATTGTTTATAAATGTTCTTTTACATTTAAAGGGGGAGATGATATAGATGTGAATAATTTGCATTGATATGAATCTTGGTTTACTGATATTAATTTAAGGTCAATTTTATTATATGTGTATGTATTTCTGATATTGATTAAGGTATTGTGATTGTATAGTTCATTTCAAAATGTAATGTATATAGGTTGTTAATGGATAATTATTAATAATAGTCAAGTTTGTAGTCATGTTAGTTAGATTTTCTAGATGTGCATGCATATATTTCAGATAGGCATTCATCATATCTTTCAAAGGCTAGAGAATATGGTATTTTAAATGTTTTAATAATTTAGGGTTTTTCAAGACAATGAGACACTCTGCTCCTGGCAGCACCAATCTACTTCAAGAAGAAGAAGATGGGCATCGAAGAGGATCCTTATGGAGTTTGACAGCTATTTGGGCAAGAAACTGCTCTTGCCTGGACTATTGTATAAACTGGACACAAAGAACCCGCAGAGAGAGGACTGCTGAACTTGCCTAAAGGTGAGATGATCTTTTGGGGTTCCTGATTCATGAAAGAGACATGAATTCATGCGAGACATTCTGCAGGACACAGCAGATAGTGACTGAACTGCCTTTGAAATTTCCTGCTTCATGGAAATGTCTGCTGGAAACTATGGGCCTGTAGGCCGAAGATGGATGCCCCAACGGTACAGAGAAACTTTGGGTGACTGTCAAGGCAGCGAGATGTCTCTGTCATTTCTAGAGTTTGAAAGTTGCTTGTTTTTTGTTTGCTTAGGTAATATTATATCCTTCTGGAGTCTTTGATGGAGTTAAAGAATAGATAGATAGTTATAGTTTTCCTTAGTTATGATAAAGATAAAGTAGATGTAAATATTGTAACTGTAATTCTAACTTGATAACTGTTTTGTTATATGTAATTTTGCTATGTTAACGTTAAAGCCTTCCTTTTTTTTTGTTTAAACAGAAAAGGGGAAATGATGGAGGAAGGTTATTGGCTAATAAAGAAACTGCCTTGGCCCATTTGATTGGCAAGCCTTTAGGTGGGTGGAGTAAACAGAATAGAATGCTGGGAGGAAGAGGAAGTGAGCTCAGATGCAGGGCAGCTCCTCTGAGAGACAGACGCCATGCTCTCTTCTCCAGAGCAGACACCATGCTTGCCTCTCCCCAGCAGACGCGATGAAGCTCTGACCCAGGATGGACGTAGGCTAGAATCTTCCTGGTAAGCGCATCTTGGGGTGCTACATACATGAACAGAAATGGGCCAAGCAGTGTTTAAAATAATAGAGTTTGTGTGTCGTTATTTTGGGGCATAAGCTAGCCAGGCAACCATCAGCCGGGCTGTGGGAAGAGGCCCGCAGCTCCCTACTACAGAAGATGCTACAGAAAAATATACAAGATGATTTTAGGCAAAATGACTAGTGCAAGGTATTGAATTCTAACTTTTTCTTAGAAACAAACATTCCAATCCCCCTCTATCTCGTGTTTTCCATATTCATTAAATCTCTCTGGCAATAATGTCTTCATCATGCAACTTCCAAAACAACTGGGTTAATCTTAGGGCCATTGCAAGGCCTAGTGAAGAAATTCCTTAAGCTGGAATTCAAAACCTGCTCTGATTAGAAGGGAACCTACATTGTCCCTTGTAATTCATTATCCCTTAACTAACTGAATTTTCCACAAGTATTTTCAGTTTAGGCCTTTATACTTCTGCTCACTTGGTTTCCCTTTCCTGGAACACTGTCCCTTCATTTAGTGTCTTCATTTAGTATGACCTAGCTCTAGTTAAACCTTTTGAAAGGCTTTGTTGTTTATTCCAGCTCTGACACTCTTCTCTTCAGTATTTGTTCAATATCTTCTTCTCTACACCTTGAATCATTAATCTTTCTGTAATGTATGCTATTGATAAATTCTATGCTTCAATTTGGAAATCCTCACATATATTGCAAGCAACTCAAGGGCAACTTCCTTTCCATTCTTGTAAGATGATTCATTACAAAGAGCTGTGCTTGGCTTAGTACCCCGGATTTTTATATTCTGTTTCATAATTCTTACAACATTACTGGCAGAAACAATGAATATCTGTTTCTTTTTATTTCTACCATTGCCCTGAAACTAGTCTTAAAGATCACTGGAAAGTTAGCCATACTTTCGCATATAGAATGTTGATAAATACACTGTTGGAAAGAATTCATGAACAAAAGGCCAGCCATCCCTACGTATTGCTCACCTTGTTGGAATGTCCTGTGGCAGAAGATAAAATAAGCCGTGGTGACAACCACTATGCAGCAAAGGGAGGTGATGCAGATGATGAGAAAGACTTTCAGCTTCCTTCCTAAAAGAGAAAATAAGACCAAGAGTTATTTGGTTTAAAATGAGGTTAGTCAAAGGCCTTACCCACTGCTGGGCTTTGCGCATAATAATACCAACATACCAGGCACGATGTCAATGTGCCCATGGTATGATAGCAGCAAGACTAGTATAGGACAGCTAAGACCTTTCTGATTTTCTGATTGGAACTGAAAACTGCTCCACAGGAGGGAATATCATGCCTGGTACTATAATCTGGTCAAAAGTCTCTCTCTCTCTCTCTCTCTCTCTCTCTCTCTCTCTCTCTGTCATAGACCCTAGAGTAGAATTTATTATACTTATTTTTGTAAATATTCAATTTGCTATTTGAACATTATACCCATAGGCTTCTCTCCGTATTGACTAGGAAGCTTATTTTGCATTTGACAGCCATCAATGCAGAGATGCATAACTGGTAAAAGTGCTGAGAACAGACTTAGGCTCACTTCTACTTTATGTGCATTGGTGTTTTGCCTGTATGTGAGGGTGTTGGATTCCTTGGAACTGTAGAACTGTAGTTACAGACTCTTGTGAGCTGCTATGTGGTTGTTGGGAATTGAACCTGGGTCCTCTGGAAGAGCAGCCAGTTGTCTTAACCACTGAGCCATCTCTCCAGCCTTAGTGCTCATTTCTAAATGATGAATCTTTCTCTCTCTCTCTCTTTCTCTCTCTCTCTTACGCACAACACACACACAGAGAGAGAGAGAGAGAGAGAGCCTCATGAAAGAGAGAGGAAAAAGATTAAGAGCCAGACAACGAGGAAGAGTGCTGTGGAATGCTATGTTCTGGACATGACAGGGTTATTGTATTCATGAATTTATAGTAGTATAGCTAGGGTTATCTGCTCAGATTGACATAAGATCAAGCCAAAAGTCCTGCAGAGATGGTAGACATGCTCGTCTTGCCCTACTCCTTACTGAATATTGCTTCTGGAGGAGAGAGACTCATTCTTTTTTCAGTGTGTTCCCACTCAGAGGTTTCCCATACTCCAGCAGATGGACTCAAACTCATGTGCATCTGGGTGTTACTAGTTAGGTTTAGTGGGTTAAAAATGAAGACATGAAGTTAGGAGGAGTTAGTTTGCAGAGTATATGGTTGGAGTAGGAAAAGAGAAATGAGAGGTGAATATGGCCATACTTCATTTCATACCTATATGAAATTCTTGAGAATCAAGAAGTTATAATAAAAGCATTGCATATTTACATAATATTATTTCAAAAGACAAGATTGGGTGGGAATGGTGGTGGGATACTGGCATTTGGGAGGAAGAGGCAGGCAAATCTTTGTGAGTCTGAGGTAGGCCTGGTCTACATAGCTGACACCTGGACAGCCAGTGCTACACGTGCCAATAATGTAATATTGTTTATCCATGAATTATTAGTAATGGCCCAAATGGGAAGTTTTTCAGGTAATATTCAAGAATAAAATAAATTCATTGTTAAACACATACATACTAACCAATTATTTAATAATTGAAATATATTTGCATATAACAAACGTATATATTCATATGAAACTGCCACTGACTCTGATAAACACACTGAGTAAACTAAACCAACCACAAAAATACATTATTTTATTCCTTTATAAGAGCTCAAAATAGCTTAAAATAACACATGGCAATAGTGACCAGAAAACGAAATCATTTGGTGGCTATTAGACTGCAGGTAATGTGGTTGTGAAGTATGCACATTTTAAAGATTTTTAAATATTAATTTACCTATACATTATTCATATAATGTTTCACTAAAAAGTTTGTTAAATTTTTAAAAAGCAGACAAATAAACAAAAATTGGCCTTGAGAAAAAAGATCAAATCAGAAACTCTAAGTATCAGCCTAGAGCATCTTGAGGTTCTGAGCTAGCCAGAGAGAAAAACAAAATCCCACATTCTTAGGACAATCTTGATAAATGTCAGAGACAAAATGTCAAAACAAATTCTCATAGTCCCACTGGTTGATTGCTTTTTGGGCCACAGGCAGATTTCTATTCTTTCCAAAGGGCCAAGATAGAAGAATTTCACTTTGCCAAAAAAAAAAAAAAAAATGGTGGTGGTGTTTTGACTTGCCAGCTTTTCAGAAATGCTATATTCATGAGATTCTGGCAACTTATGTTCAGCCGTAAAGACTCGTCTCACTGAAGTACTCTTTGGTTCAAGTTCCCAGTTTCCTCTTTTCTCAAAAACATTTCCACTCAGAAATCTAGGGTACCTTGAGAGTTAATTCTGTCAATCTGAAAGGATCTAGATACTTCCAGGAGACAAGCCCCTGGGCATTACCTTAACTGTGGGCATCATTCTCCTATGGGCTGGCATTATGGAAAGAATGAACAAGGGCAAGCAAGTTGAGCACCAGCATCCTCTGCGTTTTGACTGTAGATCTGACGTGATTATATGCCATGCCTTTCTTGCTGTGATGGACTGCATCCTTGAGCTATGAGCCCAAATTGACCTTTCCTTTCTTTTTTTTTTTTTTGAAAAAAAAAATTTTCCGCTTCCTCCCCGCCTCTCATTTCCCTCCCCCTCCTCCCGCCCCTCTTCCCCTCCCCCCACTCCTCTTCTCCTCCCTCTCCAGTCCCAAGAGCAGTCAGGGTTCCCTGCCCTGTGGAAAGTCCAAGGTCCTCCCCCGTCCATCCAGATCTAGGAAGGTGAACATCCAAACTGTCTAGGCTCCCACAAAGCCAGAACATGAAGTAGGATCAAAACCCCATGCCATTGTCCTTGGCCTCTCCTCAGCTCTCATTGTCCGCCATGTTCAGAGAGTCCGGTTTTATCCCATGCTTTTTCAGTCACAGTCCAGCTGGCCTTGGTGAGCTCCCAATAGATCGGCCCCACTGTCTCAGTGGGTGGGTGCACCCCGACCTTCCCTTTCTTAAGGTGTTTTTTCCAGGTATTTTGTTGCAGAAATGACATAAGTAACTAATAAAGGCACATAAATAGTTGAAGGAATATACTGTATAGAGATTCTAGTCCTAAGTCTTATTTACTTGTTGTATGACTAATGGGTCATCCTCCAAAGATGTTTGCACAAAGATTCTTAGAATTATATGTAATACAAAGAAGAATTAAGGTAAAAGGCAGAATTAAGGCTGGTTGTTATCTGCACTTAAAATAGGGAGATAATCATTACTGTTTCTGATGGGCTCAATGTAATCATAAGGATTGATTTAATAGTAAAGGTAGGAGATGTTAGAGAAGGTAAGAGTTAGAGGAAGATTTGAACATATTACATTACTGATGTTGAAAACAGGTGAAAGAAATCAGGAGCTAAGGAATGTGGGCAGCTTCTACATAGTGGAAAGCATCAAGGAATGGATTCTTTTACAAAGCTTCTGGAAGGACTGGGGCGCTACTGGCACCTGATTTTAGCTCACTAACATCAGACTTTTGACAGCCATAGTATAAGAGAACATATTTATGTCATTTCACCATACAAAATTTGAAGTAAGCTTTTATGTCAGTCACAGAAAAGTTAGTATGGTGACGTTGGTCAAATCTTTAATCATTATTAGACTTTAGTTTCCTCATAACTTCAATGACACATTTGAATGGTATTCAATGCACTCCTTTCATTGACTTTCACTTCATTATAGTCAGCATTCAAGATAACCTATTCCTCATACTTGCTTTGACTGATTTTTCTCTCCACCACTACATTCTGTCCTCTTGGCGCTTGTGTCCTTCTGTTCCAGGAGTTACCGTTTCATGTCATGTGTGTTATACTTCCCTCCTTCCTTAAGAGAAGCTGTTGGGTTTTGTTTGTTTTCGTTTGGAGGTAGATGGCTCAGTGGTTTACATACTTGGTGTTTAGCAAAACCAGAGTTCCCATCTCATTACTCACATAAAAATCTGACATAGTCATGAGAATCTATAAGCACAGTGTTTAGGAACAGAGGCACGCAAATTTTCTGGTCTTGTTGGCTAGCCAGTCTAGTCAGCATAGTGTGCTTCAGGCCATCAAGAGAAAAATTAAGGTAGAAAACAGCAGAAACACCTAGAGGAGAGCTCTGGTCTCCATATGAGCATACATAGGCAAGTATGTACACAGATGTACATTATATTAAACACACATACACACACACAAACTGATTTTTTCCTTCTTATTGGCTTCTTTCTGGTTTCATGGCTTATTCCTCACTCATTCTTACAAAAATACACATGTGTAAAAATTCGGAGCTAGAATCTATATATAAGAAAAACATTCAACATTTATGTTAGTGAACCTAGGTTACTCCAGTTAACATATTTTCCAGTTCCATAAATTTTCCTGATATTTTATTTTTCCTTATGACTGAATAAATTTTTTTGCCAAATAAAAATGTATTTTCCTTGTCCATTCATCTGCTGGTTGTTATTTAGGCTAGTTTTATTTCTTTTTTTTTTTTTTTTTTTGGTTTTTCGAGACAGGGTTTCTCTGTGGTTTTGGAGCCTGTCCTGGAACTAGCTCTGTAGACCAGGCTGGTCTCCAACTCACAGAGATCTGCCTGCCTCTGCCTCCCAAGTGCTGGGATTAAAGGCGTGCGCCACCACCACCCGGCTGGTTTTATTTCTTGTTGTGAACAAAGCATCAGTAAACATGGATGTGCAAATACACCCATTGTAGGATATAGTCTTTTGGTATATGCCCAGTAGTGTGAATGGAATATTTTTTCTCATTTTGTTTTTAGCAAATTTGTTGGTGTATATGTAAAAATAATGATTTCGTATGTTGATTTTATATGTTGATTATGTATCTTGAAACTTCATTGTGAACGTTATATTTAATAAAACTGGAGGTGATACACATTTTTACCTCATTTTACGTTTTAGAATGCTCTAAGTTTTTAAGCTTAGTATAATGTTGGCTACAGGTTTTTCATATGAAGCATTTAATTGTGTTGAGGTAGGTCCCATAATTCTTACTTTCTTCTGAACTTTTATTAAGAAACGGTGTCTGTGTATCTGCAGAGATAACCAAGTTAATCTGACCGTCAAACTTGACACCGTTGTCCACATGGAACTGACTTTGCAGAAATGAAGAATGCAGAAGTTAGTGGGTCATGAATTCTTTCTTCCCCTGTGGTTTCAAATAGCATCTAAGGTTAGTCAAAATGGGGCAAGAAAGTTCATTCATGAAGGTTCTACTACAGGGCAAATGACCTTGAAAGGCATCTGTAGAAAGGGAGTGGAAACGGCCTGACAGGGAATGGTGTTGTGGGCAGTAAAATCAGAGGGGTAGAGACATGTAAACCCTCTGATATCGGTCACAGAGCTATGGAGCTATGGGATTTGAGAATTTGTACTTTCGGGTTTCAGTCCTGCTTTGATCCTTACTATGCCTCATTTCTCACTTTTATCATGGTAATGTATATTATGTGTTATTATATGTTAGATATAATTGCTTTTTATTTTACAGGGCATTACAGTTAAGAGATTGTCTTAATGATAATGTTTCTGATGGGTTCAATGTAATCATAAAGATCAATTTAATCAGAAGAGACTTTGGACTTGCAAATAGTAATCTGATTGTGCAAGAATATGGGGACTTTGGAAGTTGGACTAAATGAATTTTGCATTATGATGTGGCCAAGAGACTATTAAGTTTAGGGAGTAGAATATGGTAGCTCGAGTGAGGCATCTTGGGATTTAGAATTGGTCTCTAGTTGGTTGCTGTTTGAGGAGTATTATGAGGGATGGCCTTGTAAGAGGAAGTATGCCACCGAGGATGTACTTTGAGGCTTCAAAAGCCATGTGCTACCCCCAGTTTATTCTCTTGGCTTCTTTTTTTGTGGCTGGACTTACATGCTCTCAACTGCCTGATGCCTGCGACCTGCTTCACTCCACTATCATGGGCTGTAACCCTTTCAAACTGTAAGTTACCATGGTCATGTTGTCTCATCATATAATAGAAAGGTAACTAATACATACTTCATGGCTCTAGGAAGAAAGGAGGTCAATCCCAAACTCAGCATACAACAAGTCATAATAAAGATTAGGGATTGAAATAAATGAAAGACAGACCAAAGAAACAATACACATTATTAACCAAATAGTTTGTTCTTTAAATAAAGATGAACAAACTCCCCAGCTAAAATAACCAAGAAAAGAGAAAGAAACCTCAAATTAGTGAAATTAAAGATGAAAAGGGAGTTGTTAGACTTCAATAAAATCAGGAGGAATATTAAAAAATATTTTAAAATTTATATAAAGCACTGGAAGACTGTAAGAAATAGATCAGTCTCTAAACACATATGCCTTACTATAGTAATTCCTTTTCTGTTGCTGTGATAAAACACCAGGTAACTTAAAGAACAAGGAGTTTATGATTCCAGATGGATGAGTCTGTCATGGCAGGAAAGTGTGGTGGCAAACATGGGCATGGCAGCAGGAGCAGGAAGCCTCGAGATCAATCACATTCGTCAACATCAAAGACAGTGCAGAGAAAGGGATCTGGAACTGGCGTGAGGCTATAAACTCTCAAAGACCAACCCCAGTGATGTACTTCCTCCACAAAGACCATGCCACCAGTTGGGGAACAAAAACTCAATTAATCTATAGGGGACATTCAAGCCACCACATCCCACTCTTTAACCCTGATGTGATTATGGCCACATCATAGTACAAAATGTGCTTAGTCAACTCTAAATAAAAGTCCTCACAATCTGTGACAGTCTCAAAACCATTTAAAAGTCTAATGTCTGTTTTGAGACCCAAGTAAATGTCTTATCTGTATCCTCAGGTAAAATAAAAAAGTGGATCACATACTTCTAACATAAGATGACAGAGAATGCACATTACCATTCCAAAAGGGAGAAGTGAATGGATAGGAAGGAAATAATGGACCGAAGAGAGACTAAAATCTATCAGGGCAGATGTCAAATCATGTAACCTCATTTCTGATGACACAAGGGTTATATGACTCTGCCACTCCTGCCTTTCTGCCTGCAACAGGCATCTCCTTCTTGGGCTGTTACCACTCCCTATCTGCAGTTCTCCTTGGTAGATGTTTCATGATTCTAGAATCATCAACATTTGGAGTAACCAACACAATTCAGGTTTCATTTTCACAGCATAACACAATGAGCTCTTGGGCATCTTGTCTTCTCAGGCTGTTCGTACAGGGACTGCCCTGTTACCCATATCCGCATCACAGGGGCTTCTATTCTCAATCAATTCTAAGATATAACTTTGTTGACTATACTAGTCTCAGTTGACAGTAATTATTTTCAGAGCTTGAAATACATCATTCTGTGCTTTCCTGGATTTTAGTGTTGCTGGTAAGAGATCTGATGATATGTGGACATTTATGCCTCTGTTTCTGAGTTGGCATTTTCCCTGTATATCTTTTGGCTAGTACTTTATTTGGATGTTTATTTCTTTCTCCAGGTTTATAAAATTCTTAGCTATAATTTCATTGAATACATTGTCTAAGCATTTTTACTTAATCTCTGCTTCTTCCACTGTGTGGGCTATTAGGTTTGGTCTCAAATATTTTAGTTGTGTTCATTAATGTTTTCTTTATGTATTTCTTATGTATTTCTATTTCAATACCCATCCTTGAAATTCATTCTTCTGCATGGTCTTACCTGTTCCTGATGATTTCTGCTGTGCTTTCTATTTTATTTATTAGTAAAGCATATATCTTGCTTGTTTAAGATCACTGGTCCTATCCCCAGCATCATAAAAAGAAGCATGCCTTCAATGAAACAAAGCCAGAGCATGAAACAATGAGTAATAGTTATTAAACTATTTCGCACTGAATAATCAAAACAGATACTTGATGGATACCTGGATTCATAGACGTTCTGTGGTATATCTGGAATTAACAACTGGTTACAAGACCATGAAATAATTTGGAGGGTTCTGACATATGACCTATGACATATGACACAGGTGAAAATGGGTATCTCATAGTTTAAGAGTAGCCAGCCAACTATTAATGTGAAAGAAGTTCATTATTTTAAGAACTGAGTTAGGCATATCAGTGCATATTAGCTGACTAGAAGTTTGAGATGAAATAATACAGGCTATTTTCTCTTTGAGATTTTAGTCCTTGAGTTCCTGATTTGTGAATGTTTGAGACATTTGGGGAATAAAAATCAACTCTGATCTGCTACAAAAAGCCCTTAGTTAAGAATTAAAGTAGTGGAGGACTGCTTTGATCTTTACCTATTCCATTTCCTGTTTCCTTAGGATAGATGGCTGAGTTCATGTTTCTAATCCTACTTTCCACCCATCCCACCCAGTGTTTGCGAAGTATATTGCTGCTGCAATAGAAAACAAACTAAGAACACATTTATCCATTTCTTTAACCGCAACCTGACTCTTTATTCTTGTATCGTTATCTTTCCATTTCTATCATAAGTATCCAATTCAGTTCCTGGGCTCTTCCTGGGTTTGTAGAGTTGAATTCCACATAGAGAACTTATAATGAATCACACAGTTTAGAGTCAAAGAAGAATGATAGCATAAAATATTGCTTTTACCTGGGCCATCAGTGATGTCCTTATTGTTTTCATTCCCCAGGCCAGCAGTGGTCCTCTCATGTTTTCCATTCACTGAGCCAACAGTGCTCTCCTTATGGTTTTCATTCCCCGGGCCAGCAGTGGTCCTCTCATGTTTTTTATCTACTGGGCCAACAGTGGTCTCCTTAAGTTTTCCATTCTCCTTAGTGGTCCAGTCACAGGTTGAATTCACTGTAGTTGTTGCTATGAGAACAGAGAATCCAGGTCAGAGGCCTATCTCGCACTGAAGAGATGCGAGGGTCGTTGATGGCAGAAAAGGCTTGATGTCTTTGCTGGAGATCTCTTCTGGGCTTCCAGGGTGTCTAGTCATTGTTTTTCCATTGCCTTAGTGGCTACACCTAACTCTACTGATAATTTTACTACTATCTGCAGCTCTGTTGCCCTGCATTGAGCATTCTGCTGCTCAGACAGATCATTCATGACCCGGCAGGATTTCTGGTCCCATCAGCACCGGCTCTGTTGTAGCTGCCAATGTAGTTTTTAACTAAGTGTCTCTTGCTCTATCTACCAATAAAGATTTGGGAGTCAGACGTTTGGGTGAAAACCTGATAACTCAGAGGTGCCAAGAAGCAACCAGCTGACCTTCCTTTTGACCAGAGACTCAGCAAGAGAGTTTCTCCATTTGTCCTAAAAGAAAAAGACCATGAATCCCTAAGTCCCTCCCACTCCTTCCTGTGCATCTCTCTATCCATATTCCTGCATCCTCTGCACTCTCTATGGCTAATTCTTGTCAACTAGTCACCGAGTCTGCTTCCTGATCTAAGGTTGAGTTTATTAATACAGTCTCATGATTTCACAGTGCAATCAAATATCCTGCAGCAAGCCATATTATTAGTCTATATTGTACTATGAAGTGAAACCTCTCAGCTTTTTGCTATAAAGGATTTCCAGTGGAAGAAGATACACAAAGAAGTAGAATGCTCAAAGTCACATAGTAAATCAGATTAGGAAAAATGTGATACATTGCTTTCTTTTAGCTTGTTTTCACAAAGAAAAGTGTATATTCATGATTCAACTTCTCTACTACCCTTAAATATTTGCTACATTTCTTTTGTATTCATTAATTTACTGCCATGATCTCTTTGAGTAACACAGTGATCCCTTTGCCCAAAGTCAGTGGAACTGCATCTCCTTGGTTTCCAAATGTGTTTCAAGAATTCAGTAACAAAGCTCTAGTAAAACTTACCTTCCAAGGAGGATTGCATGGTTGTAAGTGCTTCAACATTGATTATAGTTGGATTAGAGGGGTCTGCAAGGGAAAAAGGAGTGAGATTCAGGGATCCGGTTCCTTTAGATAAACAATTGAAGATACTAGTAAAATTAGCAATTAGGTTGTACCTTTCAACCCTTCCATCATGATCCTGGTAACTTCTATTGCCTGTTCATTAATCCTCACACATCACTCTAAGGTAGTGGTCATAAGGCAAGGTTCAAAGACATACATCAGTGAATCTATATCTGGAGTTGAGAGGGTGTGAAGACTAGGCTGAGGGAATATATTTTAGTAATCACTAACTTTTGACTAAAATATAACAAGTCATTCTTGAGGAAGAATTCCAAAGAACAACAAAGAAGGTGTTAGTTGGTGACTTCAATGAAAATGTTAAAGTAATGACTTCTAAAACTTGCCCCTCACAGAAATAAAGGCATAACTGAAATATTTTGGTACTGTCATTTTTTCCCAGAATTTGGGAAATTGGTTCGTAGGAACTTATGGTGCTTATGGAAGAAAAACAGCCCAGTTTTAGTAATAAAATGAAGCTTTGTGGCATTTCAGTTTTCCTCAGAGGTAATAAAAATTAATACCCTACTCCAGATACAAAAGTAAGAAATTCATTCCAGAAATACTATCTTTATTTGACCTTTCTAATGATTTCTTTAAAAGCCGTAACTCTCAATGCTTGTTTTATTTAGCATCTGTACTAAAAGTCTCTCTCTATGGCTAGGAGAAAATTTGTCACACAGCGCCAAAAGCAATGGATAACAGTTTGGAGAAAGAATAGAGTAACCAAGACTTTTAAAAGGAAATGCTCAAAAATGAGATATCTCCAGGAAGTTTGAAAAGTTTGGCAACTTCCCAGAGTCAAAGATATCATATCCTTTCTTAAAGTCTTGTGCACATCCAGAAAAAATATAAGAAAGGTATAACTTTCTAAAGGTATGATTAACCTTGAGGTTTCATATTAACAGCAAATAAACAATATACTATAATTAAAAACTGGATACATATTGATATCATCATTAAACCAGCAACAAAGTTCTCTGGTAAATAATACGTGGTTTATTTTCTCCTGGCTGTTAAGAAAATTTCTATCCAGTTATTACTGACTTCTGAGCTAATCAAATAGTGAACTCAATGGCTATCTTATGACCATGAACATACAGGATTATACAAAATTAGTATTTTAAAATCACCAACAAAAGTCCTAAAAAAAAAAAAAGAAACAAACAATCAAATAAGTAGAGTGAGAACGTGATTGCAGTTCCAACTACAAGTATAAATTTAGTTTGGGTAGCATAGAAAACCCCATCTAAAACATAAATAACCTCCAAATAAAAATGAGGCAGAACGGATCTCTGTGAGTTCAAGACCAGCCTGGTCTACAAGAGCTAGTCCCAGGACAGGCTCCAAAACCACAGAGAAACCCTGTCTCGAAAAAACCAAAACAAACAAACAAAAAAAAAAAAATGAGGCAGAAATCATGACATTTCCCGGATAAACAATGACTGTGAGAATACTCTTTAGAAGATAGGACCAAAAGAATTGTCAAAAGACATTGTTTAAGGTAAAATAAAGGGACAGTGAATCATATCCAAAACTAATATGAAGAAATAAAAAGGCACCAGTAGAAGTACCTATATTGGTGAATACTGAGTGTAAACATACTTTTCCAATCTGACTTAAAAAATCACTTTACGAAACAATATTATTTTGATTGTGAGCCTACCTTTTAATAGCTGAGCTATCTATCCATCCCTACAAAACAATAACACTATATCAATACTCATACAATTATAATATACTAAGATGCAATTTGCAGTAATGATAGAACTAAATGATTAGAAATTGAGCTGTATACAAACAACCCTTTGTATATTATGAAATTAAATTGGAATAAATGCAATAAATTAGGAATTGTTGATATCCCACAAACAGAAATAATGAAAATACTTAGTAAATGTCTTAGTTAAGATTCCTTTGGCTGTAATAAAGCACAATAACCCAAAGCAACTGGAGAAGGTAAGAGTTTATTTCTTCTTACAAGCTTCTGGTCATGTTCTATCACTTAAAGAAGTCATAGCAGGGACTCATGGTAGGAAATTAGAGGCAGGAACTTCACAAGCAGAAGCCATGGAGGAATGTTGCTTATTGGATTTTTCCCCATGGTTAACTCAGCCTGCTTTCTAGTACTGCTTGTGGTGAGTTGGGTCTTCTCACATCAATCATTAGCCAAGAAAATACACCACAGGCTTGCTCACTGGTCAGTCTATTGGGGGCATTTTCTCAGTTGAGGTTCCCTCATACAAAATGAGTCTATCTTCTACGAAGTTGACATAAAAATAGCCATCACAGTAAACTAAACAAGAATTGAACTATATAATATGCTAGAAATTATCTATCAGGCATCAAAGATAGAAGCGATGAAGGAATATAGCAATAAGTATAAAGACTACAAATAGAAAATTGGCAGAGATAAATCTTACTTTATTAATAATTAGATTAAATAGAAGTAGAAGAATTCAGATTTAAAGGCAGAGAGTCTCAGATTATCATATCTAACTATATGATATCCTTGCTTAGTACTCAAAGGCAAAACAAGGTTTTAAAGTAAAATAATGTTAAAAGATGTACCATACAGTCATTAGCCAACATATAAGTAGAATGACTATACTGATATAAGGCAAATTATATTTGAGAAAAAATTTTACTAGGTACAAAGAACAACAACTTATAATCATAAAATTATTTTTTGGTGAAGGATAAAGTCCATTAATAAACATATACTGATAATACTAGAGCCTCCAAAATTCATGAAGAAAATTTAGCAGAATTGGGGAGAGAAATGGTTAGTTTACCAATCATAATTTGAATTCAACATCCCACTTTAAATGATCTGTTTAATAAGTAGAAAGAAGATTAAGAAGATTCAAGGGTTGAACAATATTGTTAACCAGCAGTGACATATATAGAACACTTCATATAATAATAGCAAAGTAGATACTATTATTAAGTATACCTGCAGCATTATTTGAAACAGACCATATGTTGTGTATAAAACAAATCTTAGTAAATTTTAAAAATATCTGAAATAATAAGCATCTTCTCTAACTGAATAAAATAAAATTAGAAGTAGGGCCTGGAGTGTTGGCTCAGTGGTTAAGAATTCTTTTTGCTCCTGCAGAAGACCTGGGGATGGTTCCCAGCCACTCATTTCTGTATATAGCTCAAGTTCCAGGGAAACTATGTGTCTTTCTGACCTTCACAGGTGCCAAGCAGGTACTCTGTACATACACATTATGGTGGTTTGAATGGAAATGGCCACTATAGGCTCATATATTTGAAACTGTGGTTCATAGTTGGTGCAACAGTTTCAGAAGGATTAGGAGGTGTGTCCTTACTGCAGGAAATGTGTCACTAGGGGTGGGCTATGAAGTTTCAAAAGATTTGTGCCATTTCTACTGTTCTCCCTCTCGCAGTCTCTTGCTTTCAGATCAAGATGTGAGCTCTAAATGTTCCTGCAACCATGTCTTTGCTCTGGTGTCCTTTATATGTTGGTTATAAGATTTTATCACTGAAATAGAAAAGTAACTAATATACACATGCTTGCAGATAAAACCATCATATACTTAAAACCAGGAAACTTGAAATTATGGAATTTAAACAAGTTAAAAAATACTGGATTGCTAAAGAACTACTAAGAAAGAAAAGATCAAGCTAAAGTGGCTTCACTATTCAGTTCTACCAGATCTTTTAAAATTTTATTAATTTAATTTATTTACTTTTTTATTTTAAAAACAATCTTTTCTCATTTTACATTCTAATCACAGTTCCTACTTCCTTCCCCTCCTCCCACTCCCCCCACTCCCCATCCACTCCTCAGAGAAGGTAAGGCACATTGCTTTGGGGAAGGTCCAAGGCCCTTTTTACTATATCTAGGCTGAGCAAGGTATCCACCCAAAGAGAATAGGATCCCAAAAAGCCAGTACAGGCAGTAGAGATAAACCCCTGTGTCACTGCAGTGGCCCTCAGTCTGCCCCAGCCATGCAACTGTCAAACACATTCAGAGGGACTTGTTTGGTCCTACGCTAGTTCCCTGATTGTCAGGCCAGAGTTGGTGGGCTCCCATTAGCTGAGGTAAGCTGTTTAAGTGGGTGTTCCATCATGATCTTGACCTCTTTTCTCATATTCTCATTCCTCCTACTCTTCCACTAAACTTTGGGAGCTCAGGCCAGTGCTCCCCCGTGGTTCTCTGTATATGCTTCCATCATTTGCTGGATGAAGGTTCTATGATGAAAATTAAGGTAAGTAGTCAATCTGATTACAGGAGAAGGCCAGTTCAGGCATTCTCTCAACTATTGCTTAGGGTCTTAGCTGGGGCTAATCCTTGGAGATTCCTGGGAATTTCCTTAGTAGTGCAAGGTTTCTCACTAGGCTCACAATGACTCCCTCAATCAAGATATCTCTTTTCTTGCTCTTTCTCTCTGTCCTTTCCCCATCTGGGCCATTCCATTCCCTCCTGTTCTTTTCCAGTCAGATCTTAAGAAAGTTAAGGAATATTGGGTCTGGTGGCATATGCTACAAAACACAAATATTAAGATAAAATAGGCTTAGACTTCAACAAAAAACTTTGGAGCCTTGAATGTTACTATCATGAAAGTAAAAAGGCAACATGTTGGGGCTGCAGAGATGGCTTAACAATTAAGAGCATTGGCTGCTCTTGCAAAGGACCTGGCTTTGGTTCTCAGCACCCACATGATAGCTTAAACCATTTATAACTCCAGTTTCTAGAGCATCTGATCCCTCTTCTGACTTCTACAGACACCATACACCTATATGGTGCATGGACATACACGTAGGCAAAGAAGCACTTACATATAACTACATTTCAAGAACTGTAAAAGACAACATGAAGAAGGGGGGGAATACTTGTGAATAATGTATTTCATAAGACTAACCCAGCCACATAAGCTTCAACCTACAATTTACCCTGACTACAAGATGTGCTGGGGTAAATGTGGCAAAGAAATTGTGAGAGTGACCAATCACTATCTGGTCCAACCCTGAGAGGGAGCCCATCCCCGACACTGTATGGAGTACCAGGACTCAGAGGTTGGATAACCTAGAGACTTAGGGTAGAACCAGACATGACTGGAAAAAAAGCTAATGAAATGATTCCTAATAATATATTGCTATACTCCTAGATTGGTGCCTAGCCCAATAATCATCAGAGAGGCTTCACATAGCAACTGATGAAAACAGATGCAAAGAGTCACAGTCAAATATTAGTCAGAGCTCAGGCAATTCTGTGAAAGAGGGTGAAGAAGGATTGTATGAGACAGAGGGTCAAGGGCATCACAAGAAAACCCATAGAATCAACTAACCTGGGCTCATGTGGTTCACAGAGACTGAACTGATAACCAGGGTGCCCATGTGGGACTGATCTAGGCCCTCTGTATGTGGGACTCCTAACAGTGGAATCAGGGGCTATGTTTGACTCTTTTGCTGGCTTTTTGGACACTATTCCTTATTTTGGGTTGCATTAGTGCAGCCTTAATACGAGGGGAAGTGCCTAGTCCTACTGCAACTTGCTATGCTGTGCTTGGTTGATATACATAGGAAGCCTGTCCTTTTCTGAATAGAAACGAGGGAGAATGGATTGGGGAGGAGAGCACAAAGGGGAGGTGGAGAGAGGGACTGGAAGAAGAGGAGGGAGGGTAAAATGCAATCGGAATGTAAACAATAATAATAATTATTATGATAAAAATCATTTAAAAAGACTTTAATATTCCAAATAAAGAAATTGTGCTCATAACTCAAGAATAATTAGGCAAATGCAATTTTTTTTAATGTTGCTCTACTTCATTTATTACTTTTATTTTTTTCTGAGACCCCTGGCTCCGAGTTCCTCACACTCCTGTGCCTGCTCATGCAAATGTCCTTAGGGACCATCCTTTCTGCCCTTACTCCCTTTTCTTTTTTTTTTTAATTAATTAATTTATTTATTAAAGATTTCTGCCTTCTCCCCGCCACCACCTCCCATTTCCCTCCCCCTCCCCCATCAAGTCCCCCTCCCTCATCATTCCTAAGAGTAATCCGGGTTCCCTGCCCTGTGGGAAGTCCAAGGACCACCCACCTCCATCCAGGTCTAGTAAGGTGAGCATCCAAACTGCCTAGGCTCCACCCATACACTGAGACAATGGGGATGTTCTATTAGGAACTCACCAAAGCCAGCTGGCCTGGGTCTGAAAAAGCATGGGATAAAACCGGACTTGCTGAACATAGCGGACAATGAGGACTACTGAGAACTCAAGAACAATGGCAATGGGTTTTTGATCCTACTGCACGTACTGGTTTTGTGGGAGCCTAGGCAGTTTCGATGCTCACCTTGCAAATGCAATTTTGAAATGACTAAAATATTTGGATGGACAGTTCTCAAAGAAGACTGAAGTCATTACAATTCTTGATTTGGGGACATATCACAGAAGTATAATTAGCCAAACAAGTACAATATTACTATACAAAGATATATAGGCCAGTAAAACAGTGTACACATTCCAGAAATAAACAGATATGTCTGAAAGCAACTAATTTCTTGTAAATGTACAAAATCACACCAGAGAAACAGTAGCCTTTTCAATAACTGGTACTGGGAAAAGTGGGCATCATCAAGATAGAAACCTGACCTCTACTGTCCTGTGCAAAAATCAACCAAAGTGGATTAAAGACAGCAATGTGAGATTGGGAACTCTGAATCTATTAGGATTCAGCATTAAAAAAAAAGATCTGAGTAGAGGCAATGATTTTTTTTGGTTACAATCTCTAAAACACAGAGAGGAATAATAAAAAAAAAACATTAAATTACCATGATACTACATCCAACTAAAAAATATCTTTACTGGAAAAGAAATATTAAAAGACTGAAGAGAGACAAGCTGTAGACTGGCAGATTAGAAATGAAAATATTCAAGTTGAGTGAAGAAAATAAAGCCCTCTACTGTAGCTGCACGCTAACGATAATCTAAACTCCGAGAACACTTAAAGTAATGAACAGAAGAGCCAGCAAATAATCTCAGCACAATCACTCAGACAAACTGTAGAAAACCCAAGTCAAAGTGGCTAAAAGAAGGAGGAAGAAATGCCGGCAAGTCTACTGCTGCAGGGAATTTTATGTGGATAGATGTGAATGGATAGAGTTTGGAATTTTTTTATGTAGAGGACAATGCAGATTTCAGTTTCTAAAACCTTGTGGTAAACTGGGAAGCACAGCTAGTTGGGGACCAGGTCCCTCAGAAAGTCTTTGGCAAATCTAGGAGTGATAGCGTGGCAGAAAGAGAGCTTTTTTTTTTTTTTTTTTTTAAAAAAAAAGATTTATTTATTTATTATGTATACAGTGTTCTGTCTGTCTGTATGCTTGCTGGCAAGAAGAGGGCACCAGATCTCATTACAGATGGCTGTGAGCTACCATGTGGTTGCTGAGAATTGAACTCAGGACCTCTGGAAGGCAGTCAGTGCTCTTTACCTCTGAGCCATCTCTCCAGCCCATGAAGAGCTTTTTTGAAAGTGATGCATTTGTATTTATTTCCCAGCACTATTTAAATTCTTGAATGTGGTGATGACTTCGAGGATCCTGTGATTAGCACATAGAATTAGAGATCAAGGCCTCTCAATTTCTCAGAGGTGTCTAGGACTACAGTACTCTATCGTGTCTTTGTTTTCCAATGCATTTCTGCTCTCACAGTGACTTACATTTCTGGACACGGAGTTCAATAATCTCATCTCTCATCACTTGGGTTTTCTCTGGGCTCTGCCAGGTGACCTCACATGTGTAGTGACTCCTGTCATCCATCTGAAGGGAATTCAGTTGGAGAGACACATCCCCTGGAAGTTTCTGGCTCACTTTCAGGCGTCCTCTGTATTTGGCCTGCTGGATATGGTCTCCCGAGGAGTCACGTAGGAAGATGGTGACTGGATCAGAGCCATGTCGTACCAGCCATTTCACAGAAACTTGACTGTAGCCTCTCATGGGAGTATAGACACACTGTAATGACACGTCCCCATTCCGGGTCCCTGTCACACTCTTTGGCGCTCTTAGGATGGGTTGGCCTAAAGACAGGGAAGAAAGTAAAATGAGCAAGCAACAGTTGACATGCTCACCTGAGTGAGGGCGAGTGACAGGCTCAATAGCTTTCTAAGAAGCACTTTCCCTTCAATCATACTTTGGTTATCCCTGGCCTCTGTTGATAGCTTTCTCATCAATCCGAGTTGGTGTGTGGGATGAAGTCCTTAACATTCTTTAGCTAGAGTGGTTTCAGGTTCTTTTTATGTCACTGTCTTGCTAGGAGGTGCCATTTATTTTTCCCAAACAGAATATGGAGAGTTAGGATAGACCAATCTTTAGGGATTCTATGATATTTTACAAGCCCATAGTTTTTCTTTCACTATTTTCAAATGAGATGCGGGAAAAAGAATGGCAAATAGTTGAAACGGAAGTAGTTTGTTTTGTGTAGATTCATGCTTGAAACAGCCCTCTGCTCTATTACCACCTTTTGCTCACTCAAGAGAAAAGGCTCAGTGATGGGGACACAAACTCACGTTCTCTTCTGGAAGGATGACAGAGATGATCGATAAGGGAACTGAAAGGTGAAGCAAAAGGCCCGGATGAATTTTCCTGCCGGACCAAACCATTAGCTATGAGCTTTGAACCTTGCACTTTGCAAGTAAACCTAGCTGATTTTTTGGTCCTTATTTCTCTTTTTTTTCCTTTTAGTTCTTATAAAAAACATTAGAAAGTTACATTCTGAGGGGGGAAAGGGTTTAATCCACGCTTGGCCTGGAAAAGAAAAGAACCCGAGTAAATCTCCAGAGCTGGATGGGCTAGTTATTGTGGTAGAACCAAAAGAAATTGCTCCTTGAAGGGCTGGGGGGAGGAGCCCAGAGGCAAGAAAAGACAGGGACTCATTGTGTTTTGTTAGAATTTTTCATATATAAGCTCATATCTCAATCCTTTTGCATTTTATTCAACTGGGGCCAGAAATTGTATTTAGGCAATGTCTTTCCTGGTAGATATAGTTTCAAAATGCAAGGTATTACTGAATAAATCTTTTTCATTTAGCACATATTTCAGGTAAGCAGGTAGAATACGATGCCTTGTGAACAGAGTGAGGTTATGCTCTCCATCTTCCTGGATGCACTGTTAAGGACCAGAGTTTCTAATAATGGGGACACTGAAGTTGAGTCTAAGGCCTTTGCCCTCACCAGGAACTCTTAGAACATTCATGTCATACTTTAGCCATTAGATAGGCCAACTTTGGTTAAAAAAAGAAAAACAAAAATTCAGTATTGCTAGATACTTCAAATTATGATTGATCTAGCTAGTCATGTCTTCTAGGAAGATGAAACAAGGAAAACTTCAGCAAGAATCCCTTTACCCTATACTGAAACTTACTTAGTTCTTACTTGTACTTAGTTTCCTGAAAGGCTCTTCATTTCCTTGAGTTGTAAATGAGTGTGGAGAAAGATTCACAGAAATGTCCCTAGGAGATAGCTCAACCTCTTCTGGGCTGTGTATCTAGAATTAGTTTCCACAAACAGTCCCTACAACTGGGTTACTGTGTCCATAAGGAAGTGAGTTATCTCAGCAGCTAGTAATGTACCAAGGCATTTAGCTGAAGAAGCTAGAGATATTTAGCTTGGAGAAGAGGAGAGTTAAGAAGGCACAGTTTCTTCCTTTCCTCAGACATTTGAAGCGCTGGCATGGAAAAAGGAATCATGTGTATTCTGGGTTGATAGTGAGAAGCCCTTGGATAGAAACAACAGAGAAGGGGATTTAGCACAACATAAGTACTATTTGGGCATGCGCCTGGATACAGCCTGGTGGAGCAACCAGCAAATGACTGTGTTCTAAAGTGTATGAACAGCAAATGTTAAGCATCGGTAAACCATTCTATTTGATGGTGCATATTACTAGAAACTGAGTTTCTAGTAATTATCTAGAATCTGAGTTTCACCATGTAACCCAAGACAACTCAAAGTTTTCTTTATAGACCAATGTGTCCTTGAACTCACTGAGATCAATCACAGTTCCTCTGCCTTCCAAGTGCTGAGATTAAATGTGTGCCCCACCATGCCTGGCTACAGGTTACTTCGAAGGTCACACTTACATCACACTTATTAAATATCTATTCATTGGTGACGGTATGTTGTGGCAAGAATCAAAGCATGGAAATGATAAGCTAGTCATTAATGTAGACTTTCAAGGAAAAAGGAGAATATAGGAGGTTTGAAGTCTTCTGATATACCTGAAATACTGGAAAATCATGCAAATACTTTCCAAACAAAGAACTGTTTCAATTTCTACCCAAGGCAGCTTCTGGAATTTTTACTAGATTTCAATGACTTCCTTTCCTTCTGCCCAAGTTCAGAAAGCTTACAGAATTGCATATAACTGTTACTGACCATTTAAAAACAAGCTTTTCTCAGTAAACACTCAACATCAACACCCACATCCTCTGCCTGAGTTAGAAGTGGTAGTCAGGCATCAATGTGCTACCTTACCGTAGGTGAGCACTACGAGGTGGCCCAGGATCAGCAGGACCAACAAGATCTCCGTCTTATATGAAGCCACCTCAGTTCTTTCTTCCATCCTCCTGCTGATGAAGAGACTAGAAATTTTAGTGGCTGTTAGCTTCTTCTTCTCTGTATTTTCTCAAAACACTAGTCTTATCACATACACCCCTCCTTCCGTATTTCAGAATAATCACATGGGGTTCTTTCCTTTGACCCCAGCTAAGGGTGGAGATTTGAAACAGATTGTCATTCTCCTAGGACTGCACTTTCTCTGAGGCCACTGAAGGGCAGGAATTTTGAGTCTGCCCACTCCAGTGCAGGGATGTTTTCATTTCTGGTAGGTCTGGGGAAGATAAAGTTGTTCTAGCATATGTAATTTTCATCAGTTGTACTATTGACCCTCAATACAAATGGACAGTTGGGAGTTGGGACATCTGAGTGCTTCACAGTATGAGTTTAGTGTATTAGAAGGCTTTCCACATGGAAATTTCCTTTTTATTAATTGTCAAGCCTAGGGGCACAGTTGTTCTGTCAAAATGGGAAAGTTTGTTGACTAACTATTGCCAGTAGCCATATCTCTGATGACAAGAAATGATTCATTTTTAATTAATACTTTATAATGCTTTTGTAAAGGCATTTATTTTTCATTTCTTTTAAGGGAAAGGCAAGCCATATTTGTAGTTTTCTAGACTTAATAGGAGTATGCTATATTACTTTGAAATTTTTAATTTATTTCACAATGATAAAAGACAATAAAGAGACGCTCCCTAACTAAATGTAGTTCTCTAAATATTATCCCTTTTCAAAAAAGGAGGGAAGAAGTAAAGGGAGGAAGAAGACAAGAAAGGAAAGAAGGAACAAAGTAAACCGAGACTCTGCAGTCAGCTGAGGATCACACATAAGTAGAACCAGGAATCCTTCTTAGTTTTGCGTGATTCCAAATTTATGTTCTTTCATGTCACACAACACTATCCAGATTTATTTAAATGGAAAATAATTGAAATTCCCCATTGCATCCCATATCCACTTTCAAAGTCATTATCTTTCACATATACCCAGACTATCTCTTTGCTTTAAAGATTAGAAAGTGCAAATGGAATTACTTTTCTGGGCTGACTACAGATATTGAAAACTCTTAAGCAAACCTAGTTCTTACATCTCACTTGTTTGGGAGAAATAGGAGAGGTAGAAAAGGCTGACAGTGTCAAGGGATGTCAAAATTACACAAGATGTCTTTATGAATGTGACCAATATGAGCGTTATAAATTTATTCCAGTTTTTATGTTAATACAGCCTGCTGTATTATATTTAATTCTAGAATAGATCACCCCCCTTTCCCTTTTCACATCTTTTAGATGCCTCACCGTGTTGATCCCCCTTCTTCAGTCTTATAGTCAAATTTCTCATTGAGGTAATGTGCAACTCGTAACTGAACAATTTCTTCACATGGGCCTAACTATCTAAATTTATCCTCCCAAATATTTTGATAATGCTTTGTTCTTTCTCATCTCATTCGCAATCTAAGAACTTAATTATTGACTAAAATATCTTAGAATTCTAGTAGAAGATCAGGTAGGAGTGGGAAACACAATTTACTCCTCTTTTAATATTTGGTTAGAGATTGAACCCAGGACCTTGAGAATGCTGAAAGAAGCTCTACCCCCAACATACATCCTAAGCCTCCGAGTTTGCATTTGATTTTCATCAGTTGATAGACTGTAAGTGCTATGATAGCATGATTTTGCACAAGTTTTGATATGTCCTAAGTGTTAAGAATGGTGCTTTGTTGACAGCTCAATAATTTATTAAACGGATAAATGGGTGGCCATCTTTATGTTTTATACTTCATTTATGTCTTTTGTAGTATTTAACTAGGAATTAAATTGTCAGATTAACAATTATAGGATATATATTCTAAGGAGTAAGATACCACAGATTTTCTGTGTGAATGTGAGGAGGTGTGCTCATTTCTGCCTGGGTACGTAGGTATGAGGGTGCATATACACATGTGCACATGCACATGTGTAGTGAGGAGGCGAGCAGGACTGCTTTTTGTCCCGCCTGGCTCCAACACGGCTAGCTTTACACCCGAAATAACAACACACAAACTGTATCATTTAAACACTGCCTGGCCCATTAGTTCTAGCCTCTTATTGGCCAATTCTCACATCTTGATTAACCCATTTCTAATAATGTGTGTAGCACCACGAGGTGGTGGCTTACCGGGAAAGATTCTAGCCTACATTCTTCTCGGACCAGAGAATCATGGTGTCTGCCTAACTCTGATTCATTCTCCCAGCATTCTGTTCAGTCTACTCCACCTATCTAAATCCTGCCCTATCAAAAAGCCAAGGCAGTTTCTTTATTAACCAATGAAAGTAACACATAGACAGATGACCCTCCTCCATCACACGTGAAGGTCAAAGGTTAACATCTGCTGTCTTTGTTCAGATACTATCCTCCTGTTTTACTGTTTTTGTTTTGAGATGAGTCTTTCATTAACCTGGAACTCAGTGAGTAGTATGATTGACTGGGTGACTAGTGAGTTTCATAGATCCTCGTATCTCTGCCTCACTAGGGCTAGGATTACAAGTTCATACCATGACAGCCAGCTTTTTTTCATGAATTTCACAGATCAAGCTTGAGTCCTCATGCTTGTACTACATGCATTTTACTGATACAGACATCACTCTAATCCCTACAGTTTTCTATTCAAATCTTTTCTAGTTTCTAAAACTGTTGACTACTAGAAAATGCATCCTATACAAATATGACTACAGCATATCCCTACTATGGGGAAACTCAGAATCCAGAATAAGCATATAAAATAAACAAGACTTGTTGGCTGGAAATGTATTGTTAGGTAATATATTCTAAGTAATCCAGAAGTACAAAGGACAGAGATCATCCTCAATTCTGTTATGAGAAGAGGGATGCTGATCTGATATAATACTTATTAATATACTGATATAATTAATACTGATATAATATAACGCCTTTAACCTTGCAAGTTGAGAAGCTGAGGCAGGTAAAATCATGGGTTTTATGTCTGAGCTATATAGGAAAGTTAATCCAATCTGGGTCATGTGGCAATCCAATCAGAAAAGAGATAAATTGACAAAAAGAAGGGAGAAAAGGAAGAAGGGAGGGAGGGTGGGGATGAGAAAAAAAGGGAAAAATGAAAAGGAATCCAGGCAAAATATATGCTTATTTAGCAACTTAAAAGTTCATCAGAATCTTTTTTATTATTTATTTATTTAACATTTCCACCTCCTCCCATCCTCCTTTTTCCCTTCCCCCCTCCCCCCACTCTCCCTTCCCCCACTCCCACTCCCTTGACTCCCCTTCCCCCTCACCCTCCAGTCCTAAGAGAAATCAGGGTGCCCTGACTTGTGGGAAGTCCAAGGGCCCTCCCATCCAGGTCTAGGAAGATGTGTATCCAAATGGACTAGACTCCTAAAGAGTCAGAACATGCAGGAGAATCAAAACCCAGTGCCATTATCATTGGCTTCTCAGTCAGCCCTCATTGTCAGCCACATTCAGAGAGTCTGGTTTGATCACATGCTTGTTCAGTCCCAGTCCAGCTAGCCTTGGTAAGCTCCCATTAGATCAGTCCCACTGTCTCTATGGGTGGATGCACCCCCCCCCACAGGTTTGACTTTCTTCGTCATGTTCTCCCTCCTTCTGCTCCTCATTTGGACCTTGGGAGCTCAGTCCAGTGCTCCAATGTGAGTCTCTATCTCTATCTCCATCCATCACAAAATGAAGGTTCTATGGTAATATGCAAGATATTCATCAGTATGGCTATGGGAGAAGGCCAGTTCAGGCACCCTCTCCTCTGCTGCACAAGGACCTAGCTGGGGCCATCTCCTTGGACACCTGGGAACCCTTCTAGAGCCAAGTCTCTTGAGCCAATCCCAAAATGGCTCCCTTAATTAAGATGTCTCCTCCCCTGCTCCCATATTCACCTTTCCTCCATCTCTACCATCCCATTTCCCCAAGCTCTCCCCAATCCTCCCCTTCTCCCTTCTTTCTCCCCATCTCCCTTTCCCCCCAATCAACCCCACCCCCCTGTTCCCAACTTTTGTCTGGTGATCTTGTCAACTTCCAATATCCAGGAGAATAACTATTTGTTTTTCTTTGGGTTCACCTTCTTATTTAACTTCTCTAGGATCATGAACTATAGGCTCAATGTGCTTTGTTTATGGCTAGAATCTGCTTATGAGTGAGTACATACTATATTCCTCTTTTTGGATCTGGGTTATCTCACTCAGTAAAGTGTTTTCTATTTCTATCCATTTGCATGCAAAATTCAAGATGTCATTGTTTTTTACCACTGAGTAGAACTCTAAAATATATATGTGCCACATCTTCTTTACCCATTCTTGTGTTGAGGGGCACCTAGGTTGTTTCCAGGTTCTGGCTATTACAAATAGTACTGCAATGAACATAGTTGAACAAATGCTTTTGTAGTATGATAGGACATCTCTTGGGTATATTCCCAAGAGTGGAATTGCTGGATCCCGAGGTAGGGTGACTCCCAGTTTCCTGAGATACTGCCACATTGATTTCCAAAGTGGTTGCACAAGTTTGCATTCCCACCAACAATGGATGAGTGTTCCCCTTACTCCACAACCTCTCCAGCATAGGCTATTATTGGTGTTTTTGATTTTAGCCATTAGGATAGGTGTAAGATGGTATCTCAAAGTTGTTTTGATTTGCATTTCCCTGGTCACTAAGGAGGTTGAGCATGACCTTAAGTGTCTTTTGGCCATTTGAACTTCTTCTGTTGAGAATTGTCTGTTCAGTTCAGTACCCCATTTTTAATTGGGTTAATTAGAGTTTTAATGTCTAGTTTCTTGAGTTCTTTATATATTTTGGAGATCAGACCTTTGTCTGATGCGGAGTTGGTTAAGATCTCCCATTCAGTAGGATGTCTTTTTTGTCTTAATGACAGTGTCCCTCCTTTGCATTACAGAAGCTTCTCAGTTTCAGGAGGTCCCATTTATTCATTGTTGCTCTTATTGTTTTGCTACTGGGGTTATATGTAGGAATTTTTCTCCTGTGCCCATGTGTTACAGACTACTTCCCACTTTCTCTTCTATCAGTTTCGGTGCGGTCAAATTTATATTGAGGTCTTTAATCCATTTGAACTTGAGTTTTGTGCATGGTGATAGATATGGATCTATTTTCATTCTTCTACATGTTGAAATCCAGTTATGCCAGCACCATTGGTTTAAGATGCTTTCTTTCTTCCATTGTATAATTTTAGCTCCTTTGTCGAAAATCAAGTGTTCATAGGTTTGTGGGTTAATATCCGGGTCTTTGATTCGATTCCATTGGTCAACATCTCTGTTTTTATGCCAATACCATGCTGTTTTCATTACGGTAGCTCTGTAATAGAGTTTGAAGTCAGGGATAGTAATGCCTCCAGATGTTCCTTTATTGTATAAAATTGTTTTGGCTATCCTGGGTTTTTTGTTTTTCCATATAAAGTTGATCTCAAGGTCTGTGAAAATTTTGTTGGGATTTTGATGGGGATTACATTGAATCTATAGATTGCTTTTGGTAGAATTGCCATTTTTACTATGTTGATCCAATCCAAGAGCAAGGGAGATTCTTCCATTTTCTGGTATCCTCTTCAGTTTCTTTGTTCAAAGACTTAAAGTTCTTGTCAAATAGATCTTTCACTTCCTTGGTTAAAGATACCCCAAGATATTTTATGCTATTTGTGGCTATCGTTAAAGGTGATACTTCTCTGATTTTCCTCTCTGCTTCTTTATCCTTTGTGTATATGAGGGCAACTGATTTTTTGGAGTTGATCTTGTATCTTGCCACATTACTAAAGATGTTTATCAGCTGTAGGAGTTCTTTGGTAGAATTTTTGGGGTCGCTTATGTACACTATCATATCATCTGCAAATAACGAAAGTTTAACTTCTTCCTTTCCAATTTGAATCCCCTTGATCTCCTTATGTTGTCTTATTGATATTGCTAGAACTTCAAGCACTATATTGAAGACAAATGGAGAGAGTGGACAGCCTTGTCTTGTTCCTGATTTTAGTGGAATGACTTTGAGTTTCTCTCCATTTAATTTGATGTTAGCTGTTGGCTTGCTGTACATAGCTTTTATTATATTTAGGTATGAACCTTGTATCCCTAATCTCTCCAAAACCTTTATCATAAAGGGGTGTTGAATTCTGTCAAATGCTTTTCAGAATCTAATGAAATGTCATTTTTTTCTTTCAGTTTATTTATATGATGGATTACATTGATAGATTTTCGTATGTTGAACCAGCCCTGCATCTCTGGGATGAAGCCTACTTGATCATAATGGATAATTTTTTAACGTGTTCTTGGATTTGGTTTGCCAGTATTTTGAGAATTTTTGTGTTGATGTTCATGAATAAGTTTGACCTGTAATTCTCTTTCTTGGTTGAGTCTTTGTGTGGTTTTGGTATCAGGGTAACTGTAGCTTCATAAAAAAATGTTTGGCAATGACTCTTCTGTTTCTATTTTGTGAAATACATTAAGGAATATAGGTATTCGCTCTTCTTGGAAGTTCTGGTAGAATTCTGCATTGAAACCATCTGGTCCTGGGCTTTTTTTTGGTAGGGAGGTTTTTGATAACAGCTTCTAATTCTTCGCCACTTACAGGTCTATTTAAATTGTTCACCTGGTCCTGGTTTAACTTTGGTATATGATACTTATCAAAAAAAGTCTGTTTCTTTTACATTTTTAAATTTTGTGGCATACAGGCTTTTGTAGTAAGTTCTAATGATTCTCTGAATTTCCTCTGTGTCTGTGGTTATGTCCCCCTTTTCATTTCTGATCTTATTAATTTGCATGTTCTCTCTCTGCCATTTGATTAGTTTGGATAGGGGTTTGTCGACCTTGTTGATTTTCTCCAAGAACCAGCTTTTTGTTTCATTGATTCTTTGGATTGTTTTCTGTGTTTCTCTTTTGTTGATTTCAGCCCTCAGTTTGATTATTTCCAGTCTTCTACTCCTCATGGGTGAGTCTGCTTCTTTTTTTTTCTAGAGCTTTCACATGTGCTGTTAAGTCTCTAATGTGTGCTTTCTCCACTTTCGTTATGTGGGCACTTAGTGCTATGAACTTTCCCTCTTAGCACTGCTTTCATAGTGTCCCATAGGTTTGAGTATGTTGTCTCTTTATTTTCATTAAATTCAAGGAAGACTTTAATTTCTTTCTTTCTGCTTGCTTTCTTTCTTTCTTTCTTTCTTTCTTTCTTTCTTTCTTTCTTTCTTTCTTTCTGTCTGTCTGTCTGTCTTTCTTTCTTTCTTTCTTTCTTTCTTTCTTTCTTTCTCTCTCTCTCTCTCTCTCTTTCTGTCTCTCTTTCTTTCTTTCTTTCTTTCTTTCTTTCTTTCTTTCTTTCTTTCTTTCTTTTTCTTTCTTCCTTGACCCAGGGGTGGTTCAGTAGTTGACTGTTCAGTTTCCATGAGTTTGTAGGCTTTCTGGGGGTAGAATTGTTGTTGAATTCTAACTTTATTCCATGTTCATCCGATAGTACACAGGTGGTTACTACAATTTCTTTGTATCTATGGATGTTTGCTTTGTTACCAATTATGTGGTCAATTTTTGAGAAGGTTCCATGAGATGCTGAGAAGAAGGTATATTCTTTTCTGTTTGGGTGGAATGTTCTGTAGATGTCTGTTAAGTCCATTTGGTTCATTACATCTGTTAGTTCTCTTATTTCTCTGTTAAATTTCTGTCTGTTTGACCTGTCCATTGGTGAGAGCAGACTGTTGAAATTTCCTACTATTAGAGTGTGGGGTTTGATGTGTGCTTTGAGTTCTAGTAATGTTTCTTTTACATATGTGGGTGCTTTTATATTAGGGGCATAGATATTCAGGATTGAGACTTCCTCCTGATGAATTGTTACTGTTATGAGAATAAATTGTCCTTCTCCATCTCTTCTGATTGATTTTAGTTTGAAGTCAATTTTGTTAGATATTAGTATAGCCACATCTGCTTGTTTCTTTGGACCATTTGATTGGAAAGCCTTTTCCCAACTCTGAGGTAGTGTCTGTCTTTGAGTTTGACGTGTGTTTCTCGTAAACAGCAGAATGTTGGATCCTGCTTTCGTATCCATTCTCTTAACCTGTGCCTTTTTATAGGTGAATTGAGTCTGTTGATATTAAGTGATATTAATTAGCAGTAGTTGCTAACTCTGGTTATTTTTTTCTGGTGGTAGTGTTTGTGTGCTTCCCTTCTTTGAGTTGTGCTGGTGGAGGGTTTTTAGATGCTTATATTATTATGGGTGTTGTTGACTTCCTTGGTTTGTGCTTTTCCTTCTAGCATTTTCTGTAAGGCTGGGTTTGTGGCTAAGTATTGTATAAATCTGTTTTTGTCCTGGAATATCTTGTTTTCTCCATCGATGGTGAATGTGAGCTTTGCTGGATATAGTAGTCTGAGCTTTCATCCATGGTCTCTTAGTGTCTTCAACACATCTATCCAAGACCTTCTGACTTTCATGGTTTCCGTAGAGAAGTTGGGTGTAATTCTGATAGGTTTCCCTTTATATTTTACTTGACCTTTTTTCCCTTGCAGCTCTTTATATTCATTCTTTATTCTGTATGTTTTGTGTTTTGATTATTATATGGTGAGGGGATAATGTTTTTTTATCCAGTCTATTTGGTGTTCTGTATGCTTCTTGTACCTTCATAAGAATATGCTTCTTTAGGTTGGGAAAGTTTTCTTCTTTAATTTTATTGAGTATATTTTCTGGGCCTTTGAGCTGTAATTCTTCTCCTTCTTCTACCCTTATTATTCTTAGGTTTGGTCTTTTCATGGTGTCCCAGATTTCCTGGATGTTTTGTGTTAAGAATTTGTTAGATTTGTTATTTTCTTTAATCAATGAGTTTTTTTTCCTCTATAGTATCTTTGATGTCTGAGATTCTTTCTTTTATCTCTTATATTCTGTTGGCTATGCTTGTCTCTGTAGTTCCTGATCGATTACCCAGATTTTCCATATCCAACCTTCCCTCAGTTTGTGTTTTCTTCATTACCTCCATTTCATTTTTCAAGTCTTGAACTGTTTCTATTACCTGTTTGATTGCTTTATCATGGTTTTCCTGGGTATCTTTGAGAGATTTATTCATTTCTTCTACCTTTTGTTTGTCGTCTCCACTTCTTTACAGTAGTTTTTCACCTCCTGTTACATAATGTTACATTTAAAGTTGATTTCTTCTGCTTCTTCTGGAATAGGGTGTTCAAGTCTTCTTGGTGTCTTGGTCCAATCAATGCTGTGACTGACTCTGGGTGGATCTCCTCAGTGCAGGAGCAGGAACTGTTTCCCTCTGGGTGGATAGCCTTAGTGCAGGAGTAGGCACTGTTCCTGGGCCAAGGACCTCACAGCCAATAGGGCAGGCTTGGGGGGGGCAGGGAGGTGTGGAACAAAGAAGCCCCTGCAGCAGGAGCTGAAGGGGCCCATTGCTCCTTTCCCAGATGTTCTGCTCTGCCCCGGGATGACACCCACTCACCAGTCTGAAAGGTTGTCCTCAGCACAGGCAAAGGACTCTTGGAGGTCGCAGGACCTGCAGACAAAAGGGCGAACTTGGGGGTGGGGAGGGTTGTGTGGAGCCAAGAAGCCCCTGCAGCAGGAGCTGGAGGTGCCGTGCACTCCCTTCTGGCCTGGTGGGTGCACACTCATCCCTCTGGGTGGGTAGCCTCAGTGCAGGAGCAGGAACTGTTCCTGGGCCAAAGAACTCACAGACAATAGCAAGTTCATCAAAATCTTAACAAAGAATAGTTTAGTTGCTGTTGACTTAATTTCCAAGCTTTGCAGATTGACAGTGATACTTTCTTTTATCTCTTATTTTCCCCATCTTTTCTTCTACTTTATATATATATAACCTTAGTTCTATTAGCCTTAACTTGGAAAACCATGGTCTCATAGTTTCATGCACTTCAGAGTGATGAGTTGATTTTTAATCACTATATTCTAGTATGATATGGCAGTCAAACTCATGACAGGGTTGTTGGGAAATACAAGCACACCCAGATAATATGCTGACTAAAATGGAAATGGTCTTGTTGACAAAATAGTAAACTCATCATTGCATTCCCATGAAAAAAATGAAGCAACTATGGAAGTGCCCCAAGAGGATGAAAACTGGGGTTCAGAAAGGGCAAGTGAAAAAAAAACAAATTAACAACCAACAAGGACTTAATAAGGTCATCAGAGTTCCTGAGGTTGCCAAGTCACCAAGACTTTTGTTCCTGATTTTTTGGTTACGTCATAGGTTTTTTGTTGCTGTGGTGAAACCCTGTGGCCAAAAGCAAGATAGGGAGAAAAGGGGTTGTTTCAGCTTAGACTTCCTGGTAACACTCCATCATTGAGGAAAGATAGGGCAAGACTTCAAGTAGGGCAGGAACCTGGAGGCAGGGGCTGATGCAGAGACTATGGAGGGGTGCTGCTTGCAGGCTTCCTCCCTATGACTTGCTCAGCCTGTTTTCTTATAGAAAGAACCCAGAACCACCAGCCCAGGCAGGGATAGCACCACTACAATGGGTTGAATGTTATGAAGGCATATTCTCAATTGAGGTTCCTTCCTTTCAGATTTTTCAGAACTCTGGCTTTTGCTAAGTTGACATAAAACTGGCCAGTATAATTACCAAGAAAAAATGGTGAACTTAAATTAGTTACTACTTTTTCTTTGCTGAGGTGTTTTGGTTGGTGTTAGTGAGGAAGAAACATGAACAAACAACTCTAAAATCCCAGATATCTGTGGCAAAACCGGCCGATTGACTGCTGAGTCTTGTGAGGAGGTAAAATCTTGCAGCAGATTTTTTTTTTAATAAATATGACTCACATAGCAACTAAAATCTAGCTGTGACTGTCTCTATTTTGGAAACCAATGAAAGAGAAAATTTTATCAAAGTCTTTTAGCTAATACTTCCACTGGGTTACTTTTTTAAGTTGTTATAATCCTTCCAAGTGAGGGTGTTGAGATGTAAATAAATAAATGCATATTCAGGAACACTTTTGTGGCTGGGTTAATGTTTACATTTCTTTTTTGATAGTGTGTAGAGTATCTTCCTGTGCTGAAGATTAGAATGTAGGGATGAAGGTTCTATATAGGCACCAATTTGAGTTCTTCATGTTTAATGAGTTGTGTAAGTATTGTCCAATAGTAGGGCCTTGCCATCAGTTTGTAGACAGCAAGCTACAGCTTCAGAAACAGCCTGGGCTCTTTGGAGATTCTCATGAGATCCCTTTGACCAACAACTTAATTAGATGTAACCCAATCTTGTTACTAGAAGCTTAATTTAGTGACAAGAGATGGCCAATGGGGACTAGGTCTCCACAATTATTTGGTAATTTCATTTAAATCACCTTAATATATGTATATATGTTAGGAAGCTTCAACTGTATCAGGTTTCCATACTACCCCTCAAATGGCACTTACTTTTAGCTGTCTCTCCATGCTTTCCCTCCCTGGTCCTACACTCCTTTCCCCTCCCCACTTGATCCTCTCTCCACCAGTCCACCCATCATCCATAGCTATCTATATTTCCCTTCCATAGGGAGATCTATCTGTAATTCCTGGTCCTCTACGAAATACATAACCTCTGTGGTTCTTCAGATTCCAGCTTGATTATCATTGACTTAAAAACTAACATCCACATGTAAGTGAATACATATTGTAGATGTAAGTCACAAAACAATCTCACACTAGTTTGGAATTATGATTAATAAATGGGTTATTTATTTAAGGGGAAAACTTAAGGTTCACTATCCTGGACAACAGCCCTCTGTGGGACCAGGAACAGAGTCTAGTAGCTAGAAGCAGAGCCAGAAGCAAGAGAGAGAGAGAGAGAGAGAGAGAGAGAGAGAGAGAGAGAGAGAGAGAGAGAGAGAGCACGGCTACTGCTGCATTTTAAAGCAAAAGAGACCATGCCCAATGGCTACTGAACAGTTTAAAAGGCACTGAATGTCATTAGCTACATAATAGTCAGAATGGTTAAAGCCATGAAAGTTGCTGAAATCAAATTTTAGAGAGGAAAAGGGAACTCTTGTTCACATTGATTTGACTGTAAACGGGTGCAGCCACCCTGGGAATCAGTGTGGAGAATCCTTCAAAAGCCAAAAATAAACTGACCGTATGACCTAACTATATCACTCTTTGATATATGCCTGAAGGATTTGACATCCTACTCTATAAATACTTGCTCAGTCATGCTCATTGATGCTCTAGCCACAACATCTAGGGGATGGAAACAACCTAAATTTCCTTCAACTGAAAAATGGACATGAAACTGTGGCACATAAACACAATGCAATAGTATCCAGCTGTAAATAAAAACGAACTCATGAAATTTGCTGGTAAAGGAATGGAACTAGAAAAGACCATATTGAGTGAGGTTAACCCAGACCCAGAAAAAGAACTGTCACATACTCTCTTTCATTTGTGAACTGTAGTTCTAAATTTATAAATCTGAGTGAGTATGTGACATGGAACAATCACAGAAAACACAAAGTAAAAAGGAATCATAGGGGACGGTGGAAGGAGTTCTAAACATGGCGATCATAGAACACAGGTTCTCTGAAGTAGGAGACAAGAAAAATGTGTGTGGGTGTGTCTAGCTGGGGAAGGGAATACAGGAAAGAAGGAATAAGGAGGGAAAACCACTAAAGATGTTTGAAAAAGCCATAAAGAAGCATCATTTTGTTTTCATAAAATATGTGTGGTGCGAGCATGCGCATGATGTAAGTATATGTACACACACACACAAATGTACTTAATGAAGTTACACCACTGGAAGTGATAATGCCCTCCCCAAGTACTAAAGACTTTCTAAACAAAACCCCCAAAACCAGGCATGGCAAGTCTCTCTTTGAGTAGTCTCATTAGAGGAGTTCAAGAACCTCCCCAAGTAATATAGGCAATTGTTTGCTTTGGTTGCCTTCTAAAACTTTAAAGTAAGTCCCTACTGCTAAAGACACCATACACTTCAGATAAAGGATTTGTAAGAATTGAGCTAGAATTACCTAGAAACCTCCTCCCTTAGCACAGGGTCTCAGTATCAGAAGGTGCTACTCAAGTTGCCACGTTATAAAAGCAGCAAATAGTCCTACCCAACTGTAAAGCCTTCAAAGCACAGCAATGATCCACAATGCAAGCTATACCCAAGGGTACAATAGTGGCACTTATAACTCACAAGATTACCAACAGTTGTCTAATTAGACTTAAGGACTACTCAGTAGGAGGTAATTCATGTGTGCTATTGCAAGTCTAGCCAACTAACCATGGCTGGTGTGTTCATGGTCCCCAGAGGTAAGACTATTGTTGCCAGCTTCCTAAACCAGTATAATTCCTAACTGTTTCTAAATACCCATTCTTGTACACAGAGATAAATGGAATTCTTACCCCTCAGTTTTTAGAAAAAAGATAAGCTCCTTTTAGTGGCAGACAGAGACCATTACTAAAATCCATAAATGGACAGGGCAGAGAACTAACTGTGGGGTATTCATCCCCAGGTGACGCACCAACAACATAGTCCTCACATCTAAGTTGCAGGGAAGGGAGTGGGAAGATTATCAGAGCCAGAGGACAAAGATGTACACTGTCAAATAGTGTTTTGTTTTGTTTCTGTGAAAGGGAAGCTGAACCCAAGAAATCTTAACAATATGTATGCCTAACTAAGATCTGCAAAATGACAACACCAGTTGACACTCCAATGGGCATGGGGGAAATTTCACAAGGCCACACCCATACATGATGAACTATAGGTAAATAATAATTGCTAAGAGAGGAAGAATTAATTTTTTATGGCTCCTTTACAGGTTAGGCAGTACCAAATTACAAAGTGGTCATCCTTAAATATCAGAAATACTAAATAAATTCAGTAGGATATATATATATATATATATATATATATATATATATATGTGTGTGTGTGTGTGTGTGTGTTGTGTGTATTAGGATAACATATATATGTACATATATAAAATATGTGTGAAATAAAATATATATGATATAATAATGACCAAAGAAGATGAGGTCATATATTTGAGAGGAGTGGAATGGGCATGGGAGGATTTGAATTGGAGAGAGGGTTGCTAGAAATGATGCAAATACAGAACTTGGGTCTAAAATGCTCAAAATTAATTGATTAAACAAATAAATGTAAAAAAAGAAAAACTACTTTGAGATTTCATTTTACCCTGGTCAGAATTGCCATCATTAGGAATACAAATGATAACAAATATCAGTATGCCATGTGGGAAGTCAAATGCTTACACATTGTTAGCGAGAGTGCCAACTAGTAAAGCCACTTTGAAATTCAGTATGCAGGTTTCTCAAAACACTAGAAATAGTACCACCATATGACCAAGTGAAATGATTCCTGGGCGTGTAGCCAATATTTTATGTCCCACTACAGATACACACACACACACACACACACACACACACACACACATCCATCTTCACTGCAGCTTTATTCACACAGCAACTCAAAGCTGGAATTGGCTGAGATGTCCATCAATTGACTTATGAATTAGAAAAATGTGACACATAGACACAATATAGTATTACTCGGTGATAAAAGAAAGATGAAGCAATGAAATCTGCAGGTTAATGGACGAAACTGGAAAATATGCAGAGAGCTAAAGCAGGACCAGAGAAAAGCACCCTATATTCTCTTTCATATGTGGATCCTAGCTTCAAACTTTTGTTTTGTGTACTTAACTTAGTGAAGTAGACACCAGGAAACTAGAAAGGGTCAATTGTGGGAGGTGTGTTAAGGGAACAGAGACAGTAGATTATAGGTAAGAAAAAGTAGAAATGGATTTCGCTAGGTGGAAAGGCTTAACCCAGCAGGAGCACTGGAGTAGGAGGGAAATTAGTAAGAGTTGGGGGGACTTATTCCAAAGGGAGACGGTATGAAAAGTCATTTGAAGCCTACTATATCACATACAGCTAAAACAAATTAACTGCAGGAATTGCAGAGTATCCAATATGTAAAATGCAGGGAGAGAGAAAGTATTAGAGCTTAAAGAATTAAACAGAGATGGGGGCCCAATGATTATGAGGGAGAGGAGTAGTGAGTGGCTAAACCAATACAAAGGGATGCATGAAAAAGCCTCATGGAGCCGGGCGGTGGTGGCGCACACCTTTAATCCCAGCACTCAGGAGGCAGAGGCAGGCGGATCTCTGTGAGTTTGAGGCCAGCCTGGTCTACAAGAGCTAGTTCCGGGACGGGCACCAAAACTACAGAGAAACCCTGTCTCGAAAAACCAAAAAAAAAAAAAAAAAGAAAAAGAAAAAGAAAAAAAAAGAAAAAGCCTCATGGAAGTTCATTCGTTTGTACGTTAATTCCAAAATACCATTAAAAATGGAGTTAGAGATTAGTCCCTGGCTCATTGGGGCATCCAGGAGTTCCTGTGTAGGTGCCGAGAAGTTTCATCGGGACGGGTGAGTGTGTGCTATCCTGGGGCGGACTGTCCAGGTAGAGAGCACAAACACCCCTCCCCCAGCTCCTGCTGCAGGGCTTGCTCTCCTACACACCCGTCCCCACCCCCACCCCCAAACCTGCCTTGTCTGCAAGGTCCTTAGCTGTGGAACAGTTTCCTGCCATTTCACTAAGGCTACCAACCCAGAGCAGTGAGTCCCTGACCAGAGGGCAGGCCTCAAGGTCACCGCCAGGGAAAGCGGGCCCCTGCTGCTGGGGCTGCAGTCTCTGCTGTGATCTGCTGGACCTGCTCTGCCTGCGCCCTACTTCCCTTAGTCCCTGGCTCATTGGGGCATCCAGGAGTTCCTGTGTAGGTGCCGAGAAGTTTCATCGGGACGGGTGAGTGTGTGCTATCCTGGGGCGGACTGTCCAGGTAGAGAGCACAAACACCCCTCCCCCAGCTCCTGCTGCAGGGCTTGCTCTCCTACACACCCGCCCCCACCCCCACCCCCAAACCTGCCTTGTCTGCAAGGTCCTTAGCTGTGGAACAGTTTCCTGCCATTTCACTAAGGCTACCAACCCAGAGCAGTGAGTCCCTGACTAGAGGGCAGGCCTCAAGGTCCCCGCCAAGGAAAGCGGGCCCCTGCTGCTGGGGCTGCAGTCTCTGCTGTGATCTGCTGGACCTGCTCTGCCTGCGCCCTACTTCCATTAGTCCCTGGCTCATTGGGGCATCCAGGAGTTCCTGTGTAGGTGCCAAGAAGTTTCATCGGGACGGGTGAGTGTGTACTATCCTGGGGCGGACGGTCCCGGTAGAGAGCACAAACGCCCCTACACTAAGGCTACCCAACCAGAGCAGCGGGCAGGCCTCAGCAACCCCCGAAAGGGAGCGCAGGCACCTCCAGCTTGTACTGCAGTGTTGCCTGTGTTCTACTGGACCCCGCCCGACCCCTTGCATTCGGCCTTCTTTACGCGGGTCATTGGAATACCACGCATCCATGTTTTGGTGTTGAGGAGTTCACCTGGAAGGGAACGGTTCCTGCCCCTACACTGAGGAGATACACCTAGAGAGTTAGTCACAGCAAAGACTGGTCCAAGACATCAGGCCTCTCCTGGCTCCATTTGAAGGAAAAGATGGGCAGGCGCCAATGCAAGAATTCCCCCAACAACTTGAAAGGCAACGTGACATCACCAGGATCCAGGAATCCCGAAATGAGAAGTCTAAACCCTAATACAGAAGAATTAGAAGAATTCGACTCAAAAGTGAATTTTATGAAAATAATAGAGGACCTTAAACAGGAGGTGAAAAACTGCCACAACCAATTAGAGATTACAAACAAAAAGGTAGAGGAAATGAATAAATATCTCAAAGATACCCAAGAAAACCAAGAGAAACAAGAAAAAGTAATCAAACAGGTAAGGGAAACGGTTCAAGACTTGAAGAACGAAGTGGAAGTAATAAAGAAAACACAAACCGAGGGAAGGATGGAGATTGAAAATTTGAATAAACGAACAGGAACTACAGAGACAAGTACCACCAACAGATTACAAGAGATAGAAGAAAGAATCTCAGACACTGAAGATACCATAGAGAAAATAAACACTCTCATCAAAGAAAACAGCATAACCAACAAATTCTCATCACAAAACATTCAGGAAATCTGGGACACAATAAAAAGACCAAACCTAAGAATAATAGGGATAGAAGAAGGAGAAGAAGTACAGCTCAATGGTCCAGAAAATATATTTAATAAAATTATAGAAGAAAACTTTCCCAACCTTAAGAAAGATATTCCTTTGAAGGTCCAAGAAGCATACAGAACACCAAATCGACTGGATCAAAAAAAAACATCTCCTCGTCATATAATAATCAAAACACAAAACATACAGAATAAAGAAAGAATATTAAGAGCTGCAAAGGAAAAAGGTCAAGTTACCTATAAAGGTAAACCTATCAGACTTACACCTGATTTCTCTATGGAAACCATGAAAGCCAGAAGGTCCTGGATAGATATACTGCAGAAACTACGAGACCATGGATGCAAGCCCAGACTACTATACCCAGCCAAGCTTTCGTTCACTATAAATGGAGAAAACAAAGTTTTCCAGGATAAAAACAAATTTAAACAATACGTAGCCACAAATCCAGCCCTTCAGAAAGTAACTGAAGGAAAATCACAAACCAAGGAGTCCAACAATGCCCACAATAACTCAGACATCTAAAGACCCTTCACCAGCACAACTTGAAGAAGGGAAACACACAAACTCTACTACCAAAGGAAAGAAAGAAAGAAAGGAAAAATGACCGGAGTTAACAACCACTGGTCATTAATATCACTTAATATCAATGGACTCAACTCACCTATAAAGAGGCACAGGCTAAGAGATTGGATACGAAAACAGGATCCAACATTCTGCTGCTTACAAGAAACACACCTCAACCACAAAGACAGACATCTACTCAGAGTAAAGGGCTGGGAAAAGGTTTATCAAGCAAACGGACCTAAGAAACAAGCAGGTGTGGCCATACTAATTTCTAAGAAAGTTGACTTCAAACTAAAATCAATCAAAAGAGATGGAGATGGACATTTTTTACTCATAACAGGAACAATTCACCAGGATGAAATCTCAATCCTGAATATATATGCCCCTAATATAAAAGCACCCACTTATGTAAAAGAAACGTTACTAAAACTCAAGGCAGTCATCAAACCACACACACTAATAGTAGGAGATTTCAACACTCCTCTCTCACCAATGGACAGGTCAATCAAACAGAAACCTAACAGAGAAATAAGAGGATTAAGGGAGGTAATGAATCAAATGGACTTAACAGACATCTATAGAACATTCCACCCAAATAGGAAAGAATATACCTTCTTCTCTGCAGCTCATGGAACCTTCTCGAAAATAGACCACATACTCGGTAACAAAGCAAACTTACACAGTTACAAAAAAATATCGGTAACCACCTGTGTCTTATCAGATCACCATGGATTAAAGTTAGAATTCAACAACAATGCTATCCCCAGAAAGCCTATGAACTCATGGAAACTGGACAGTCAACTACTGAACCTCACCTGGATCAAGGAAGAAATAAAGAAAGAAATTAAAGTCTTTCTTGAATTCAATGAAAACGAAGACTCAACATACTCAAACCTATGGGACACTATGAAAGCAGTGCTAAGAGGAAAATTCATAGCATTAAGTGCCCACTTAAAGAAAACGGAGAAAGCACACATTGGAGACTTAATAGCCCACCTGAAAGCTTTAGAAAAAAAAGAAGCAGACTCACCTAGGAGAAATAGAAGACTGGAAATAATCAAATTGAGGGCTGAAATCAACAAAATAGAAACACAGAAAACAATCCAAAGAATCAATGAAACAAAAAGCTGGTTCATGGAGAAAATCAATAAGATTGATAAACCCCTATCCAAACTAATCAAACGGCGGAGAGAAAATACGCAAATTAACAAAATCAGAAACGAAAAGGGAGACATAACCACAGACTCAGAGGAAATTCAGAGAATCATTAGATCTTACTACAAAAATCTGTATGCCACAAAATTGGAAAATGTTATAGAAATGGACACTTTTTTAGATAAGTACCATATACCAAAGTTAAACCAGGACCAGGTGAACAATCTAAATAGACCTGTTAGTCGCGAAGAATTAGAAGTTGTTATAAAAAACCTCCCCACCAAAAAAAGCCCAAGTCCAGATGGCTTCAATGCAGAATTCTACCAGAACTTCCAAGAAGACCTAATACCTATACTCCTTAATGTATTTCACAATATTGAAACAGAGAAGTCATTGCCAAATTCCTTTTATGAAGCTGAAGTTACTCTGATACCAAAACCACACAAAGACACAACCAAGAAAGAGAACTACAGGCCAATCTCACTCATGAACATCGACGCAAAAATACTCAATAAAATACTGGCAAACCGAATCCAAGAACACATCAGAAAAATTATCCATTATGATCAAGTAGGCTTCATCCCAGAGATGCAGGGCTGGTTCAACATACGAAAATCTATCAATGTAATCCATCATATAAATAAACTGAAAGAAAAAAACCATATGATCATTTCATTAGATGCTGAAAAAGCATTTGACAAAATTCAACATCCCTTTATGATAAAGGTCTTAGAGAGATTAGGAATACAAGGGTCGTTCCTAACTATAATAAAAGCTATTTATAGCAAGCCGTCAGCTAACATCAAATTAAATGGAGAGAAACTCAAAGCTATTCCACTAAAATCAGGAACACGACAAGGTTGTCCACTCTCTCCATACCTCTTTAATATAGTGCTTGAAATTCTAGCAATAGCAATAAGACAACATAAGGGGATCAAAGGGATTCAAATCGGAAAGGAAGAAGTTAAACTTTCATTATTTGCAGACGATATGATAGTGTACATAAGCGACCCCAAAAACTCCAGCAAAGAACTCCTTCAGCTGATAAACACCTTTAGTAGCGTTGCAGGATACAAGATCAATTCCAAAAAATCAGTTGCCCTCCTATACACAAAGGATAAGGAAGCAGAGATGGAAATCAGAGAAGCATCACCCTTCACGATAGCCACAAATAGCATAAAATATCTTGGGGTAACCCTAACCAAGGAAGTAAAGGATCTATTTGACAAGAACTTTAAGTCAATGAAGAAAGAAATTGAGGAGGATACCAGAAAATGGAAGGATCTCCCTTGCTCTTGGATAGGGAGGATCAACATAGTAAAAATGGCAATTCTACCAAGGGCAATTTATAGATTCAATGCAATCCCCATCAAAATCCCATCAAAATTCTTCACAGATCTTGAGAGGACAATAATCAACTTTATATGGAGAAACAAAAAACCCAGGATAGCCAAAACAATCTTATATAATAAAGGATCGTCTGGAGGCATTACCATCCCTGACCTCAAACTCTATTACAGAGCCTCAGTATTGAAAACAGTTTGGTATTGGCATAAAAACAGAGAAGTCGACCAATGGAACCGAGTAGAAGACCCTGATTTTAACCCACAAACTTATGAACACCTAATTTTTGATAAAGGAGCTAAAAGTATTCAATGGAAAAAAGAGAGCATCTTCAACAAATGGTGCTGGCACAACTGGTTGTCAACGTGTAGAAGAATGAAAATAGATCCATATCTATCACCATGCACAAAACTCAAGTCCAAATGGATTAAAGACCTCAATATTAGTCTGAACACACTGAACCTGATAGAAGAAAAAGTTGGAAGTACTCTACAACATATGGGTACAGGAGATCACTTCCTACGTTTATCCCCAGCAGCACAGACATTAAGGGCAACATTGAATAAATGGGACCTCCTGAAACTGAGTAGCTTCTGTAAAGCAAAGGACACTGTCACTAAGACAAAAAGGCAACCCACTGACTGGGAGAAGATCTTCACCAACCCTGCAACAGACAAAGGTCTGATCACCAAAATATATAAAGAACTCAAGAAACTAAACTTTAAAATGCTAATGAACCCAATAAAAAAAATGGGGCACTGATCTGAACAGAGAATTCTCAACAGAAGAAATTCAAATGGCCAAAAGACACCTAAGGTCATGCTCAACCTCCTTAGCGATAAGGGAAATGCAAATTAAAACAACTTTGAGATACCATCTTACACCTGTCAGAATGGCTAAAATCAAGAACACCAATGATAGCCTTTGCTGGAGAGGTTGTGGAGAAAGAGGCACACTCATTCATTGCTGGTGGGAATGCAAACTTGTGCAACCACTTTGGAAATCAGTGTGGCGATTTCTCAGGAAATTTGGGATCAACCTACCCCAAGATCCAGTAATACCACTATTGGGAATATACCCAAGAGATGCCACATCAAATGACAAAAGTATCTGTTCAACTATGTTCATAGCAGCATTGTTTGTAATAGCCAAAACCTGGAAACAACCTAGATGCCCTTCAATGGAGGAATGGATGAAGAAAGTGTGGAATATATACATATTAGAGTACTACTCAGCAGTAAAAAACAATGACTTCTCGAATTTTGCGTGCAAATGGATGGAAATAGAAAACACTATCCTGAGTGAGGTATCCCAGACTCAAAAAGAGGAACATGGGATGTACTCACTCATAATCGGTTTCTAGCCATAAAATAAAAGACATTAAGCATATAATGTGTGATCCTATAGAAGCTAAATAAGAAAGTGAACCCAAAGAAAATCATATAGTCATCCGCATGGAGAGGGGGAAGTAGACAAGATTCCAGGGCAAAAACTGGGAACTTGCGGGTGAGGTGGCATGGGGCAAAGGGGAAATGGGATGAGAAATATGAGAAGGGGAGGATGGGAGGAGCTCGGAGGATTGGGATGGTTGGGATATAGGAAGGATGGATACGGGAGCAGCGAAGTATATATCCTATCTAAGGGAGCCATCTTAGGGTTGGCAAGAGACTTGACTCTAGAGGGGTTCGCAGGTGTCCAGGAATATGTCCCCAGCTGGTACCTTGGGCAACTAAGGAGAGGGAACCTGAAATGACCCTATCCTATACTGATGAATATCTTGCATATCACCTTAGAACCTTCATCTGGCGATGGATCGAGGTAGAGACAGAGTCTCAATTTGGAGCAACGGTCTGAGCTCTTAAGGTCCAAATGAGGAGCAGAAGGAGGGAGAACATGAGCAAAAAATCAGGACCACGAGGGATGCACCCACCCACTGTGACAGTGGAACTGATTTATTGGGAGCCCACCAAGGCCAGCTGGTCTGGGACTGAATAAGCATGGGTTGATTCCGGACTCTCTGAGCATGGCGGTCAATGAAGACTGATGAGAAGCCAAGGACAATGGCACTAGGTTTCGATCCTAATACATGAACTGGCTTTGTGGGAGCTTAGCCTGTTTGGACGCTCACCTTTCTGGACGTAGATAGAAGGACCTTGGTCTTCCCGCAGGGCAGGGAATTTGGACTGCTCTTCAGTATCGAGAGGGAGGGGGAATGGAGTGGGGGGAGGAGAAGAGGAGTGGGGATAGGGGGAGGGAAGTGGGGGGAGGGCAATATTTGGGAGGAGGGGAGGGAAATGGGAAATGGGGAGCAGGTGGAAATTTTAATTAAAAAAGAATAAAAATAAATAAATAAGTAAAAAAAAAAAAAGACCCAGTAATACCACTTTTTGGTATATATCCAAAGGATGCTCAATCGTGCCACAAGGATATGTGCTCAACTGTGTTCATAGCAGCATTGTTTGCCATAGCTAGAACCTGGAAACAACCTAAATGCCCCTCAACCTAAATGCCCCTCAGCCACACACTGAGACAATGGGGATGTTCTATCAGGAACTCACCAAGGTCAGCTGGCCTGGGTCTGAAAGAGCATGGGATAAAACCGGACTCGCTGAACATAGCAGACAATGAGGATTACTGAGAACTTAAGAACAATGGCAATGGGTTTTTGATCCTACTGCACGTACTGGCTTTGTGGGAGCCTAGGCAGTTTGGATGCTCACCTTACTAGACCTGGATGGAGGTGGGTGGTCCTTGGACTTCCCACAGGGCAGGGAACCCTGATTGCTCTTAGGGCTGACAAGGGAGGGGGACTTAATTGGGGGAGGGGGAGGGAAATGGGAGGGGGTGGCAGGGAGGATGCAGAAATCTTTAATAAATAAATTAATTAGTTTAAAAAAAATGGAGTTAGAATGGATATACTGTGCATGGTGGGGGGTGGTGACAATGTCGCTCCAGAAGATATGGATTATTAAGTCAAAATCACAGTGCCAAGCATAGGTTTCCTTCTATGAGTTATAGGTTTCTTTGAAATGAAAAGAAATAGCACAGGCATAAATTTATGCATGTGTGTGACACGTTCTCCTAAGTACACATGCACGCATCCTAGAAGTTTCAATCCTTTTGTCACAGGTCCTGGTTTACAGCAAAGAATATGAGACCACGAAAAGTATGCTCAGCTCTTTATTGACTTATGCAACAGTACACTAACAAGACAGCAACAGTTCAGCCAGAGCTACATGAGATCTGGACTGTCCTTGACACTTTTCAAAGCTAAACAAGCCGTTTTATTTAAAACACACACACACACACACGTTTTAAAATTAAACACTGAAAGCAATGAGCTATTTCCTCTTCCTTTTAAAGCTGACTCCATTGTTGTGAGCTTTAACAGATGGAACAGAGCATTAGGAAAGTGCCATAGACCGAAGCCTTTAAAAATGTGATGTTTTAGCATTCAGGTTACTAACAGAAAACCTTAAATACGCTCCTCAGTGCTTCTTCAATGAAACATAACCCTATAGTCTAAGTGCTATGATGCTCAATGCTTAGGCATGTATGGATGTTAATGTTAATGTTGAAACAGTTTGTATGAAAACTGCTCCAGGCTTATGTAAAACCATACTATTTTTGAAACATTATATTCTATTAAATAATTACCGAGGAGTCAAAGAATACTGATAAAACTGAAGATGCATTTGGAAATGAGAGACAGAAATAGCTGAGAAATTATTGACTGACTTTTTTACTTTAATTTCTAACATTTGCTTTTGGGTTCCCTTATGCTTTAGGTAAAAACCTTGCTAAAGTCTGATTTTTGGAGTTCTTCTCCAAAGTTTTAGGTGAGAATCAATGTGTTGACTTTGATTCTCTATGCAGATGGCCATTAGACAGAAAAATACAATTCTACGGAAATTTCAACATTCTTTAGGAATCAAAAATTGTGTAAGACTGTAATAAAGTGGATAGCTATAGAATAGCATAACCTATAAAATCAAGGACTAACATTAGCCATATCATTCTCATTAACTCAAACATTTGCTTTTATATATTAGATTTGTTCCAGTAAATCTTGGAATGACTGTTTATTCCAAGCAAAGGTTAGCTACATAAATCTGCTAATTAGAAAAATGCAATAACACTATTACAAATAAGATATTAGAATATTATTGGCTTAAAATTAAAAACTAACATTTTGTTATTTTAAAATTTGGATATATTCCTTATCTTTTTGTGGTTTGAATTTCATCCTAGTTGTCAAAGCTTGTCTTCATACTGGGAGGTAGCAATTTTAACATATTTTTAAATTACAGAAGATCCACGATGAAGATAGATATACCAGCCAACATCTGTGGAATATTTATTTCCCAGCAGGAAGTGAGACTCACTGAAATTCAAAATAAATTATAATAGAAGATTAAGCTTAATATGCTCTTCAAAAAATATTAGTAACAGGATTGAGAAAGAAAAATGGGAATACATTGGATTCCCCACCGGCTTCCATAGATAACTGGGGAACAACATTTTCAATGGTGTTTGCAGTATCTTCTTGTGTAGTGGAAATATTGAAGGATATATAGTCATGATCACATAAAGCTGTTAAGACATTAGGTGGGTTCTTCAGATTATCCAAAACGAGGTCACCAGAATCTTGAAGATCTTCTCCAAAATTACATATTGATGTCCCATCTAATAGTAAAAGCTGGGAGTTTTCCACACCTTGTTCCACATGTTTGTCTGTGGAAAGACAGTGCCTTGTTACATGTGACACAGGAGGAGAAGATTTAAAACAAAGTGTAATGCACATGTTTTACACTATTCTGTGTTTCGTGGAAGACATTCAGTCTTATCCCTTTACTCTGCTCAGCTACACTCAGAACTGGTTATATTAGTCAAGACAAAGATACTATTTTCTTAAAAGTTACTATCAGTCTTTCCTACTATACCTGTAGACTATCAGATTTTTTTTTGGTAATTCTGTATGGGAAAAGAGGTCTAGTTACATTTAAGTATGTGTTTGGAATTAAGGACAGAAATTTGGTGAACTACACTACCCATAAAATAGAAAACTAATTGTGAGTGACTAGCCTTAGTAAACAGCAATGAATTCTTTTCTAGAAAAGACCTTGTAGAAACTTTCAATTTCACATGAGGCACACAAAATTATACTGGGTCTTTTTAATGTTTGGCCATGGGTTTTGTCTTAAAGTCAGTTACATATTAATATACTCTCCCTGAAGTTTATAAAGTCAATATCAGAGATTTTTCTCATAATCTTAGTTAAAATAACTTATGAAATAAGAAAAGCAGTTTACACAAGCACAGACTAGGACTTCCAAATGTTAAATGGCTTGCAGAATGTCATATGGATGGTCAATTGTAAGCCTGGGTCTAGGACATACGTTTTCTGATGGTTCTACAAATATTCTTTTGTACCTTTTTCCACACTGGCTTCAAGCAGACTTCCTTTTCCTTCGTTATTCATGAGACTTAGACTCTGTATACAAAGAGAAAACACTAGATTCCTTACTAACACGCCATTTTTTTTTTAGTGATAAAGTTAAATAACTGAGGTAAACCCTTTTCCTCGAGGCTGTGACTTTATAACATGTTTTGCAAATGTGAGATTATAGTTTCAATTCTCTGCGCCCAAAGAAGCTTTTTTCTTGAGATATTAACAAAGGTTAGAAAAGTACATTTCCATTTATCTTGTTTTCTAAAAGTATAGCTTTCTTTTCTAATTGCTTTTTAGACAGAAGAAAAAAACAATTCTAGAGCCAACTGTTCTATGTAAGTCTATTTTATATTTAACTTGAACTAGTATCTACTAATATTTATTGGACAAGTAAGAAGCAAACACAGTACACACTGTTTTCCAACATGCATGTTTGACTAGTAGTAATGAGACACACCAAATATGCCTACTACACCTGACAAAAAGGAAACAATACTTCTTTCAAGTCATTCCTGTCTGAACAATACAACAAGAATGAATTACAGCAAAATCTAGCCCCATTACTCATCAATGGTAAAAGAATAATGGTTGCAACTATACAGTTTTCGTAATTGGAAAAATCATTCTGAGAGAATAGGGTTTTAGTTTTGTCTTAAAACAGCAACGGCAATAAGATCTTACTAAGCTATGACAAGAACCTGTAAATATTCTTTTAAAGACAGTTGTCTAGGAAGAATTGTGTTTTCTTACTATTTGAAGGCAAGCGAGGAAGATTTTCAAAAATTTATTATATTATTTTACACATTTTAATTAATATATAATTATACCACTTACCTCCCTCCAGTCCCTCCAAGCTTCCACCCCTCTAACTCCTTCCATGCATCCACTCTCACTTAGCAAGGAAGATTTTTGCTTGTTTGTTTTGAGATAGGGTTTCTCTATGGAGTCCTGCCTGTCCAGGAATTCACTCTGTAGACCAGTTTGGCCTTGAACTCACAGACTACCTTACAAGCGCTCAGATTAGAGGTGTGCACCACCACACCTGACTTAATAAGATAATTTTCAACAACTGGCTTTCCTATTTCTTTGTATTTCTCTTTTAATTTCTAGTAGTAACTATACTCATTTCACAACCCAATTAATTCCAGTCAAAATTCAGGACTTTTATGATAAAATCTGGGTAATAATTAGTAACAGTAATAATTTAGTATTCAGATATTTAATCATGCCAGAGACTAAAATGCAGATTTTTCCCTCTATGAAACATTTTACCTATATTTATAAAGTTATGGCATAAGAGAAAGGGGGTGGCATTCAATAGAATTTTTTTAAAAATTGGTAAAAGATGGATGATGACGTAATACTAGTGCTAAGTCAGTCTTACTAACTCAATCCTGCCCCTCCGCATTGCTGACATGTCTCTCAATAACTCAACTTTGTCATAAAAAATAATGAATTTATGGGACAATATATGTAACTTGAAAGATTCTGTTAAGCAAAATAACCTAATCCCAGAAAACCAAATGTCACATGATCTTTCTCTTCTGTAGATCCTTACTGTGTTAAATATATGTATCGTAACAGAAGTAAATATTGGTAAAAGTCAAGAAACTAGAAAGGGGCCCACTAGGGTGGAAAAAAGTGGCTTTAAGGGATCAGTATGATGAAGACAACAGAACAATGTAGAAGAGGAATACTATGGGTAAATGGGGTACAGCAATAAAAAGAGATGGAGAGAAATAAAAAGGAATAGAGACAGACATGGATCTTACATTGGTTTCTGCCATGTTATCCACATCGAGTAAATGTTCAGGTTTGTTTGTCATCAGAACAGGAAACTCATCACAGGATGGCTGAAAGAAATGAAATCCTCTTAATGTAATGACATATTAGAAATAAACATCTAAACATAATGTTTATGTATTATAAACATCTAAACATAATGTTTATTTATTATAAATAAACATCTAAACATAATGTTTATTTATTATAAATAAATATCTGGCTATCATGGAAAAGGGAGATTTTGTACAGCAATGAAAAATACTGTGAAAAGAAGGGAAATTTTGAATACATAAAACCACTATAAACAAAACATCATAATTTCATACCAAGGGATACTTCAATGTTTAATATTTTAAGTTACGAGAGAAAGGAAAACATCATGTAAAGACAAATTGTGATGTTGCTATAAGGAAGAGAGATATAATAATTTGAGAAAATGAGGAAAATATGAGATATATTAAATTAGAAAAGCCAAGGTAAAAGCACAAGCAGCCCTGAGTTCCAGGCCTGATCTTATCAGTTCTAATTTTCACATGCCATTCTGTTTTTTGAGCAATTAATATAAATGCAAGAAAGTCACAAATCTGAGTTGATGAGCTTACCTCACTGAAATTATTAAAGCCAAAGTCCACTGTATTCTCAGATAATAATGAATTTAGCTCTAGCATGTCCTCTTCCGCATGATGCATATGCGCTTCATCACTTCGAGAAACACAGAGGGAGCAAAGGTGGAGGCAAACCATGATATTCTTAGTTCAAAGAAACAATCTTAGAGAAATCCAGCAGACAATAAATTGAAAAGATTATGCTGGGTTCTCAACTAAGAAACCATAAACCAATATTGCATTTTTCAGTTACTAGCTTTTCTGAGAAATATTTGCATTTCTATAAATTATTATTATCAATATTGCTACTCAACTTGACTTTAAGAGGCTATTAAATTCTTGTAGGCCAATATCATAGGAAATCTTTTATTTTCCCTATATCTTTCTTAATCTAGTAGATCTTGGACTCAGCTCTAATGGCCAAGTCCACTAATGTTAAAAACAACTTAAAATAATCATCCCAATCAACACCGTTATTATCATGGATAGTTATGGTTCTGGTGAGACTCAGTGCCCTAAAAGATAATTTTCTTGTCTAGAGTTGTTACTATATGCACATGTCTAAGAGTCTCCACTGAAGTTTGGGATCAAACTGAGGAAGCTCTTTTGGGGTGTGTATATCAAGAGAATATTTATGTAACAGGTCTACCAAGGACTAAATGTGACCTCTGTTCTTCTGAGATTGGTCAATAAATGAGAAGCAGCAATGAGGCAGCGTAATAGAAACATAAGATGATAACACATGCAAATAGACAATCGGAAGCACTGCTGATGAAGGTGAAACAGGCAGACATTCTCAGGACAGTGATGTGCTGACAATGGTGCCTTTGGGACTCCAATTTCATAGTATTTTTGCTGAAACATGCACAACCTTCAAGTTTCAGGAAATGAAGCATTTCTCCTTTTTTCTTAGAGTTCTGTTGCAAGGAGGAAGTTTCATTGAAATTTAAGAGCTAATATTGGGTACAGAATTGAGTATTTTACAATAACAATGTTGGGTGTTCGTTTTCATTTCAGAAGAGAAACACTAAATGCACTATCAGAGTGTATCTGTAATACATGAGAAGCAATGATAATGTCAGGAATTGAGGTACCTCAGGGAAATGTTTCTTTAATCACATCTTGCTTCTCTCAGCATACTATTAAACACTTTCAAAACCATGTAAATGTACATCTAGATTAAATATGGAAGACACTGAATACCTGTTAATTATATTGTTACACAGAGTGTCTGATGTATCTTCCATCAAAACTGAATCCTGAGAAGAAAGCACTGATTCCAAATTAATATCCTCAGGTTCCTGTTCAAAGGATTCGTCAATTATTTTTTCTTGAGAAAACGGTATGGTCAAATCGAATTGAAGGGTCAGTGAATCTTCATTCACAAGTATATCAGAAGCTGGGACGTTAGGGTCTTTTCTGAAAGACAGTGCAGAAAAATATTAACTCAACATGATTCAAGAGTTCAAATCACATGAGCTATAATCTATTTATATTTGCACAAGCAGATTTTCAACACTCAGATCAAAGAATTTATATAGTGCAAATATGTTCTCCTTTAATTTCATTTATAAAACGTATGAGACAATGCTCAAACATACTGACAGTTCAAGTGGTTATTTGGCAATAAAAAATAACTAAACTAGTAATCCTAAATGAAGCAGAAATGAACCTTGGAAACACGCTAAGAGAAATAAACCAAACACAAAAGATTATTTGTGATGGGTGGTGGTGGCCCATGCCTTTAATTCCAGCACTCAGGAGGCAGAGACAGGCAGATCTCTGTGAGTTCAAGGCCAGCCTGGTCTACAGAGCAAGTTCCAAGACAGCCTCTAAAGCTACAGGAAATCCTGTCTCGAAAAACCAAAAAAATTACTTGTGCAATACACTGATGTGAAGCATCCAAAAATAGTCAAGTTTAAATTTTAGAGACACAAAATAATTCTTTTAAATGGAATGAGAAATCATATTGAGGTAATGAAAATACTCTCATAAAGAATTATGATGGAGTGTGAACAACCCAGTAATTGTACTATAAATAGCTCAAACATGAAATTCAAATGTAGAAATTTTATAATATACCTTATATACACACATAACTTAGGTCTACTATGCTTCAATTACCCAATCAGTAGATAAGTAAAATGTATATAAAGAAAATAGAATATTATTTCTGAATAAATTCTAGCACTAACCTCTGTCATTTCAATTTTAATTGAAATAGAAGTATGGGAACTATTTTCTTGTCATTTTTAAAAGGAAATATAAGGGTAAAACAAAATAATTGTTTGATTATCATATAACAAGTTATATTTAAACTCATATGAAGGGAAAAATATAAAAGCTACACTGCAAATTAAAATTTCCACTGATTAGTGTATGACTATAGCAGAGGTCAATTTCATCATAGGATTAATGATTTCTTTCCAGTAGAATAATCAGCGGATGGAGAAATGGGTCACTGTTAACACTGATATGTAATCACTGATACCAGCCAGTGTTGTTAACCTCTTCTTCCAGAAGAGCTGGGTTCAATTCCCAGAACCGTATGTTGGTTCACAACAGTCTGTAACTACAGTTCTAGGTGACCCAATGCTTTCTTCTGTTATCACTGGGAGCCAGGCACACAATTGGTGCACAGACATGCATACGGGCAAAGACCCATACCCATACACATAAATTTTATAAAATTTCTCATATAGAATAACCGATTTAGATTAGTAGCCATATTTTCCATATTTTTCTGAATTAACAATTAGAAAGTTCTCATATATTTGAGCACCTACACATTGAACCTAAGAAGATAACTTATCAGCTCAACTGTCAGGTAAATTATGTAGTTATAGATATTTGAGAGCTTTCTAATTGGCCTCTAAAGGCCATAAAGATTGAGATACACTTACTTTTTTTTCTTTAGTAATGCTTTTCAGTATACTCTGATTTTGAGATGTGCCTACGGTTAAGAATATTTACCCCATCCCCTGCTCATTTGGCAGACATGACATTCACTACCCAAAAGTCTTTAAAGATACCTATCTTCCTTCCTTCCTTCCTTCCTTCCTTCCTTCCTTCCTTCCTTCCTTCCTTCCTTCCTTCCTTCCTTCCTTCCTTCCTTTTTCATCTATCTATCTATCTATCTATCTATCTATCTATCTATCTATCTATCTATCTATCTATCTATTTTCTGTACACTACCCAAAAGGCCTGCCTATCTATCTATCTATCTATCTATCTATCTATCTATCTATCTATCTATCTATCTATCTATCTATCTATCTTCTGTACACTACCCAAAAGGCTTTAAGATATCTATCTATCTATCTATCTATCTATCTATCTATCTATCTATCTATCTATCTATCTATCTTCTTTCTTTCTTTCTTTCTTTCTTTCTTTCTTTCTCTCATTCATCTATCTATCTATCTATCTATCTATCTATCTATCTATCTATCTATCCATCCATCCTTCTTTCTTTCTTTCTCTTTCTTTCTTTCTTTCTTTCTTTCTTTCTTTCTTTCTTTCTTTCTTTCATCTATCTATCTATCTATCTATCTATCTATCTATCTATCTATCTATCTATCTATCTAGTTTCTGTACAAAAATTTAATTCAAGAACTATTGTTCTAAATTCTTTCTCTAAAAATATGACCTTTTCATTATTTTGTCCTTTAAACACATTTCTTAGACACAGATGACTTAGCAGCTTGCTAATATCCTTTGTATTCCTAGGTCTAGGACACCTATGTTCACAGTTATAATGACCTTTGCCCCAAGCATTTTATCCACATGAAAATATTCTACCTCTTGGGTTTCTCTTTGATATTGCCTTGTTATTTTATAAATATCTGCCTGCAAATAGGAGCTCACTAGAAGGCTTTTCATTCCATTTTCCCTTTGATACATATTGTTGTATAACTCTTTTCTTCCTCTACCAGACTTGTAATACTCCATCTGGTCTTCCATTTATCTAAATGGGTATCTTAAATGTCTAAACAAGGTTAGACATGATGGAGCTTGCTTTTAATCACAGTACTTGGAAGGAAGAAGCAGGCAGATTTCTATGAGTTCTAGGCAAGCCTGATGTACACAGTGAATTCCAGGGCAGTCAAGGCTACAAAGCTACAAGACTGTGTCAAAAGCAAACAAGCAAAAAAAGTCTAAACAAATGTCTAAGCATTTCATATTTTAAATGTTTAAACAAACTTTAAGGTCTTCCCTCAAAAAGTAGTCTTAAAAATAGCATACACAAACCATCATAAATAATCTTATTAAAGATTGGTTTAACAGACTGGATCAAAGAAAAACATCCCCTCACCATATTATAATCAAAACACAAAATATAGAGATTAAAGAAAGAATATTAAGAGCTGCAAAGGAAAAAGGGCAAGTTACTTATAAAGGTAAACCAATCAGACTTACACCTGACTTCTCTATGGAGGCCATGAAAGCCAGAAGGTCCTGGATAGAGGTACTGCAGAAACTAAGAGACCATGGATGCAAGCCCAGACTACTATACCCAGCCAAGCTGTCATTCACTATCAATGGAGAAAACAAGACATTCTAGGATAAGAACAAGTTTGGACAATACGTAGCCACAGGTCCAGCCCTGCGGAGAGTAATGGAAGGAAGATCACAACACAAAGAGTCCAACATAGCCAACACTGCCTACGGTGGCTCAGGGAGACACACAAACTCTACTACAAAAAATCTGAACCTTTAACAAAGAACTCATAGAAAAGTACTATTGATTACATTTAATAAAAAATTCTTCAAGTCATGGTAGCACCACATTTTGTAGGCAACAAAAAGGTGTCTGATTGGACACCTGTCTTGGCCTGCTCAAGAGTAAAGAAATCATAACTGAACTGGAAACTTAGCCAAGTTCCAGGGTCTAGAGAAGTCATGAATCTTAGAGAAGAACCTCATAAGCACCAGTTTACTGAGTCAGCATAATTCCTAACCATATACTAAATACATAATACCCAGAATGTATATAGTGCTCATCCCCCATCAAACAAACATCTCTTTGCAACAGTAGGAGACCATAACAACAACCTCGCAACTCATCAAAATGCAAAGAACAACTGATTGATTGTTGGGTGTTTAACCCCAGTGGATACATTTACAATACAACTCCTGCATCTATGGTTCAGGGAACATTGTGAAAGAGGGGGCAGAAAGACAGTAAGAGCCAGAGGACCAGGAAATATTCTGAGAGATTGTTTCTCCTAGAAATGACAGGGAAGCTATACTCATAATGCCTCAACAACATGACTACCTAAACAAGACATGAAAAGACCATCACCAATAGACTTGTTAGGAAAGAAAAAGGAAATCTCATAGGCCCCAGATTAGACACCAGCCACCTAATGACTTCTGCCATGAAAAGACCATCACCAATAGACTTGTTCGCAAAGAAAAAGGAAATCTCACAGGCCCCAGATTAGACACCAGCTACCTAATGACTTCTGAGAGTGGGAAGATTAGTTTTCTCCAGGGATAAGCTCACTAGTTCATTATCCAACACTAAGTTGTCAGACCTGAAACCATATACATACAAATAACACTAAACAGACTCAGAGGGCTGTATTTGTATATTAATGTTATATAAAACATATATAACACATATTTGAGAATTATATAATATTAATGTTATATATGTAGCATATATATATGTATATATATATATATATATATATATATATATATGAGAAAAAGAGGCCATGAATTTTTTTTTTTTTTTTTTTTTGGTTTTTCGAGACAGGGTTTCTCTGTGGTTTTGGAGCCTGTCCTGGAACTAGCTCTTGTAGACCAGGCTGGTCTCGAACTCACAGAGATCCGCCTGCCTCTGCCTCCCGAGTGCTGGGATTAAAGGCGTGCGCCACCACCGCCCGGCCGAGGCCATGAATTTGAGAGTGAGAATGGGAATGTGGGAGGGCCTACAGGGAGAAAAGGGGAAGGGAGGAACAATGCAATTATATTTAAATTTTTAGCACGTATACAAACTCTAAAAACAATTCAGTGGGTATTGGTGTATGCATGCCTGCTTGCCTGTGCATATGAATGTGGTGGGTAGAGGTCAGTATAGGATGTCTTTACCTGTCTCTGCCTTGATTTTTGGGGACAGAGTCTCTCCATTCAACATGGACCTCACTATTTAGACTGTAATGGCTAGTCAGTGGGTCTTCAAGACCTAGCCATTTCTGTCCTTCAATACTAGAGTTATAGAGTTTTGTCACTATGTTCAGCTTTTATGTGGGTGCTTAGACTTGCACAGCAAGCACTTTACCCACTGAACCATCTCCTTAGTTCCTGAAAATCTTAACTTTGTTGCCCCCCCCTTTTTAAAAAAAAATGTGCTAGCTACATTTATTACACTTGTAATATGTTATGAATTATTTTTTTGTAGTGCTGAGTCACTCAACCTAGGAAATTCCATGTGCCAAAAATTACTTTACCAATGAGCTTTATCTTAACCACTTTAACTTATATTTTATAAATATATGTCTATCTATATATCTATATCCTGTTGTGACTGTGCCATTTTGCAGTAATAGTATTTTTGTTGTTTACAAAGAGGAATAAGCATTTAAATGGATTCAACTACTACTATATAGTAAATATATACAAATGAATAAAATATTGCTATTTTATCACCAGTATAATGTTTCATTGCCAATATATTGCCTACTAATTTGCTTACCCATCATCTTCATTTGGCTGGTATACAGATGAAGTTGAGTTTTTGGATTCTTTCAACATTGGTAAGACTCTGTCGAGAAGACTTTTATATTTGTCGTCAATAAGTTCATAACCATCTTTTAATATCTCCATCTAAATAGAAAGATTAGAGAAAATGAGAGTTGGCTATGCTTCTTTTATACATCTAGTATTTCTTGGATCATAATTGATGCAATTACCATTCAAACTATTTAACAATTATATAAAAAATAACAGGAACTAGAATTAGAAAATGTACTAATAACAAATGTTTGTTTTAACCCATCCACCGCCACCATTTTACTTCAGCATCTTACAGCTTCTTTCTTTTTGTCATCTGGAATATGAAAGTACTGATGATCCCATTCAGAATCTGAAACTCCAGATATGGATGATAGTAACCTGCAACGAGACCCACAAGCTTAATGTCTTAAGCTATATTAATGTTGCAATGGTCAGCCAACTTTAGTCATCCTTTGACATAATGATTCCTGTTAGAAATTAGTGCTAGAGGTTTTAGATCATAGGTAAAGGGCACTTCACATTTAAGGGAGAGGTCATTTGGAATTATATCCCTGTATGTTAGCCATCTTTCAAAAATGTTTAAATCTTTTAGTACATCATGCAATGTAAAATTAAAGCAAAGAGTAAAAGCTCCTTGAATTATACCTGATTCTAGAGCTGGGGAAGACAAAAGACAGATAGAGCCTATCCTTATACTATGGCTTGTTTAGAACTAAGCAAGAGAATAAAGGAGCCTTTGGAGAACACTTGGAGTTAGCAAACTCACCTTTTCCTCTTATTTAGGACTGTATGATTTCCATTCATCAAATCCAAGATAAAATGGAGTACCTGAAAATAACAGACTATTTTAATCCTGACGCCGTTCTCGACATTTCGGGAAATCAACAACAACACAGGAAGGCTGTGAGAGATCCTCGAATGTACCGCCAAAACTTGGCATACTCATTTGGTTTTCACATGACTTTATATTGTAAATAGTTTATATTTATGTACGCAGTGCCATAAAATAACAATATTTCCCACAAAATAAAAACAAAGACTCCATGGGCTGGAGAGATGGCTCAGCGGTTAAGAGCACTGACTGCTCTTCCAGAGGTCCTGGGTTCAATTCCCAGCAACCACATGGTGGTTCACAACCATCTGTAGTGTGATCTGATGTTGCCTTCTGGCCTTCAGGCATACATGCAGACAGAGTACAGTATACATAATAAATAAATAAAGATAAAAAACAAAGACTCCTAAAAAAAAAACTTATACCTGTGTTAACAGCTGCTGTTGCTCACAGTACTTCTTTTTTAGGTTTGTAATTTCCAGATGTAAGTTTGAATAGTCCCTGGAACATAAATAGATGACTTAAATGAAGAAAGATATTAGTGTTCCTTAAAAACTTAAAAATATCCAAAAATATAATGAATTATCTGAACTAAGAGTATCCATTATGCTCTTCACAAAATCATATCTGCATTGTCCTAGTGGAATATTACTGCCTTTTAGTTTAAAGTCACCACCTTTACTAGTTCAGTATGTTGCGCGGATTTTAGAGCAATGAGTTTTTAGCGGTGGTGGTTATAACTTGGAGCATCGCACATTCTAGGAAATATTTCTACTACTAAGTTGCATCTCCAACCCCATACATTTATATTTTTTAAGACTCAGATTAACTTGATATTTTGGACTTCAGTGATGAATGGAATGGCAGATGTCATACTTAGATTTCTCACAGTCCTACCTTAATGCTTTTCTAGACTCAAGCAAACGAAGAAATAAATTCCTTATTAATTAACCAACCGCTGGAAGAGAAAAAGATTCTACAGAAGTATATGAGAACAAATAAATCTTCAGGTTAGGAGTTTTACACCAAACTATCACATTTAAGACTTCTATTAAATAATACAAGAGACACATGCTACAGATTGCATTTATAATACTGGATTGGTTTTTATATACAATTTTTCATTGAGTTTGTGTTTTAAGAATAAACAGCAATATAGCAAAATTTCAATAAGTTGAAAGTGCTTACAGGTATGCTCCCTCTGGTACTTTTAAATTATTAGAGAGGAACTGCTTGAAATGCACAATATTTGAACATGTCTAATTATCTGTTGATCTTTGACATTTTGACTGGGAAAACACAGTCTATCTGGGAGCCTGCTGTGAGATTTTTGTCTCCTAGTAACATCAGAGGCTACTCCCATAAAGTCTCACCAACATGACTGCCCAAATAATGTCAACATTAGATAAACGAAATAGGATATATTTCAGAATATATGTATATGCATATAACATATGCATGTAATAACAATAAAAAAGAGTGAGGATGGATACATGGGAGTGTTTGGAGAGAGTAAAGGGAAGGGAGACATGTAATTAAATTATAATTTTAAGAATAAAAAATGGCAACACTAGTAAGAGGAGCAGATAAATGGGTCCAGTGACGGCTTTTTAGAATTAGTTATTTTTTCTTTCATTCAGGGTATAGATTCTTACATCTTCAGTTTTTATTGTGGGCACCTAAATTCTTCCAGGAATTACTTCTAAATATGATATGAAATATAGAACTTCACAATGGAAAAATATCACAAATATTTGCTTAGAAAGAACTACATAAGGCTACTTTTTCACTATTTAGGAGTAGTGTTTTGACTTGTTTGCATATAAACCAGCCAGAACTAACTGGAACATTATCACCCATATGATATATACATATGCAATGGTTAGCATTCAACAACAGACTGACATCCAAAATTAACACGGACTGGCCCATGTTCAATTTCAATGAAAATCTTGGTTTCTTTTCAATGTTGATGAAAAATGCTTCTATCGACTCCATTCCTACTTTCCTTTTTCTGTTTTCTGTATATGAAAAGCTTAATTTGTTAAGTCAAAAAAAAAAGAATCATGAAATTTAAGGTTCATTTGCATGTTACAGTAAAATGTTCAAAAAATTCTATTTTAATTTGAATACTGAGAAAAGGAAAGATAGGTAGGATTGGCATAATAAAAATGGCAATCTTGTCAAAAGCAATATACAGATCTAATGCAATCCCCATCAAAATCCCAACAAAATTCTTCACAGACCTCGAAAGTACAATACTCAACTTCATATGAAAAAATGGAGTCCAGGATATCCAAAACAATCAGGCACAATAAAGGAACTGCCAGAGGCATCACCATCCCTGACTTCCAGCTCTCCTACAGAGCTATAGCAATAAAAGCAGCTTAAAAACAGGCATGTGGATCAATGGAATCTAAATGAAGACCCAGACATAAATCCACATACCTATGGATGCCTGATTTTTGACAAGGAAGCCAAAACTGTACAATGGAAAAAAAAGAAAGCATCTTCAACAAATGGTGCTTGCATAACTGAATGTCTGCATGTAGAAGATTGCAAGGAGATTCATATCTATTGCCATGCTCAAAATCCAAGGCCAAGTGTATCAAATAACTCAACATAAATCCAGTTACACTGAACCTGATAGAAGAGAAAGTGGGAAGTAGTCTTGACTGAATTGGCACAGGAGACCACTTCCTAAATACAACATCAACACCACAGACACTGAGAAAAACAATCAACAAATAGGACCTCTTGAAACTGAAAAGCTTTTGTAAGGCAAAGAAAATGGTAAATAAAATGAAACAAAAATGGTAAATAAAACAGAATAGGAAAAGATCTTCACCAACCCAACATCTGACAGAGAGTTGATCTTTAACACATATAAAGAACTAAAGAGACTAGACATCAAAATATCAAATAATCCAATTTAAAAATGGGTTGCAAATCTAAACAGAGAATTCTCAACAGAAGAATCTCAAATGGCTGAAAGATATTTAAGGAATTGCTCAGCATCCTTAGCCACCAGGGAAATACAAATAAAAATGACTCTGAGATATCATCTTACACCTATCAGAATGGCTAAGATTAAAAAAAACATTGAGGACAGCATATGTTGGCGAGGGTGTGGAGTTAGCGGAGCGCTCCTCCACTCTCCTGGGAGTTCAAACTTGTACAGCTACTTTGGAAATCAGTATGGTGATTTCTCAGAAAACTGGGAATCAATCTACCTCAAGACCCAGAATTACCTGTCTTGGGCATATACCCAAAGGACACTCAATCACACACAAGGACATCTGTTCAACTATGTTCATAGCTGCATTATTCATAATAGCCAGAACCTGGAAACAACCTAGATGTCTCTCAATCAAAGAATGGATAAAGAAAATACAATACATTTTCACAATGGAGTATTATTTGGCTGTAAAAAGCAATGACATCATGAAATTGGTAGGCAAATGGGTGGAACTGGAAAAAAAATCATCCTGAGCGAGGTAACACAGACCCAGAAACAAAACCCAAGTATTTACTTACTCATAAGTGAATATTTGATGTAAAGCAAAAGATAACCAGGATACAATCCATAGCGCCAGAGAAACTAGGTAACAAGGAAGACCCTAAGAAGGACACATGGCACACAATGGAGACTTAATAGCCCACCTGAAAGCTTTAGAAAAAAAAGAAGCAGACTCACCTAGGAGAAGTAGAAGACTGGAAATAATCAAATTGAGGGCTGAAATCAACAAAATAGAAACACAGAAAACAATCCAAAGAATCAATGAAACAAAAAGCTGGTTCTTGGAGAAAATCAATAAGATTGATAAACCCCTATCCAAACTAATCAAACGGCGGAGAGAGAATACGCAAATTAACAAAATCAGAAACGAAAAGGGAGACATAACCACAGACACAGAGGAAATTCAGAGAATCATTAGATCATACTACAAAAACCTGTATGCCACAAAATTGGAAAATGTAAAAGAAATGGACACTTTTTTAGATAAGTACCATATACCAAAGTTAAACCAGGACCAGGTGAACAATCTAAATAGACCTGTTAGTCGCGAAGAATTAGAAGTTGTTATAAAAAACCTCCCCACCAAAAAAAGCCCAGGTCCAGACGGCTTCAATGCAGAATTCTACCAGAACTTCCAAGAAGACCTAATACCTATATTCCTTAATGTATTTCACAATATAGAAACAGAGAAGTCATTGCCAAATTCCTTTTATGAAGCTGCAGTTACTCTGATACCAAAACCACACAAAGACACAACCAAGAAAGAGAACTACAGGCCAATCTCACTCATGAACATCAACGCAAAAATACTCAATAAAATACTGGCAAACCGTATCCAAGAACACATTAGAAAAATTATCCATTATGATCAAGTAGGCTTTATCCCAGAGATGCAGGGCTGGTTCAACATATGAAAATCTATCAATGTAATCCATCATATAAATAAACTGAAAGAAAAAAACCATATGATCATTTCATTAGATGCTGAAAAAGCATTTGACAAAATTCAACATCCCTTTATGATAAAGGTCTTAGAGAGATTAGGAATGCAAGGGTCGTACCTAAGTATAATAAAAGCTATTTATAGCAAGCCGTCAGCTAACATCAAATTAAATGGAGAGAAACTCAAAGCTATTCCACTAAAATCAGGAACACGACAAGGTTGTCCACTCTCTCCATACCTCTTTAATATAGTGCTTGAAATTCTAGCAATAGCAATAAGACAACATAAAGGGATCAAAGGGATTCAAATTGGAAAGGAAAAAGTTAAACTTTCATTTTTTGCAGATGATATGATAGTGTACATAGGCGACCCCAAAAACTCCAGCAAAGAACTCCTTCAGCTGATAAACACCTTTAGTAGCGTTGCAGGATACAAGATCAATTCCAAAAAATCAGTTGCCCTCCTATACACAAAGGATAAGGAAGCAGAGATGGAAATCAGAGAAGCATCACCCTTCACGATAGCCACAAATAGCATAAAATATCTTGGGGTAACTCTAACCAAGGAAGTGAAGGATCTATTTGACAAGAACTTTAAGTCTATGAAGAAAGAAATTGAGGAGGATACCAGAAAATGGAAGGATCTCCTTTGCTCTTGGATTGGGAGGATCAACATAGTAAAAATGGCAATTCTACCAAGGGCAATTTATAGATTCAATGCAATCCCCATTAAAATCCCATCAAAATTCTTCACAGATCTTGAGAGGACAATAATCAACTTTATATGGAGAAACAAAAAACCCAGGATAGCCAAAACAATCTTATATAATAAAGGATCGTCTGGAGGCATTACCATCCCTGACCTCAAACTCTATTACAGAGCCTCAGTATTGAAAACAGCTTGGTATTGGCATAAAAACAGAGAAGTCGATCAATGGAACCGAGTAGAAGACCCTGATTTTAACCCACAAACATATGAACACCTAATTTTTGATAAAGGAGCTAAAAGTATTCAATGGAAAAAAGAGAGCATCTTCAACAAATGGTGCTGGCAGAACTGGTTGTCAACGTGTAGAAGAATGAAAATAGATCCATATCTATCACCATGCACAAAACTCAAGTCCAAATGGATTAAAGACCTCAATATTAGTCTGAACACACTGAACCTGATAGAAGAAAAAGTGGGAAGTACTCTACAACATATGGGTACAGGAGATCACTTCCTACGTTTATTCCCAGCAGCACAGACATTAAGGACAACATTGAATAAATGGGACCTCCTGAAACTGAGTAGGTTCTGTAAAGCAAAGGACACTGTCACTAAGACAAAAAGGCAACCCACTGACTGGGAGAAGATCTTCAGCAACCCTGCAACAGACAAAGGTCTGATCTCCAAAATATATAAAGAACTCAAGAAACTAGACTTTAAAATGCTAATTAACCCAATTAAAAAATGGGGCACTGAACTGAACAGAGAATTCTCAACAGAAGAAATTCAAATGGCCAAAAGACACTTAAGGTCATGCTCAACCTCCTTAGCGATAAGGGAAATGCAAATTAAAACAACTTTGAGATACCATCTTACACCTGTCAGAATGACTAAAATCAAAAACACCAATGATAGCCTTTGCTGGAGAGGTTGTGGAGAAAGGGGCACACTCATTCATTGCTGGTGGGAATGCAAACTTGTGCAACCACTTTGGAAATCAGTGTGGCGATTTCTCAGGAAATTTGGGATCAACCTACCCCCAGATCCAGTAATACCACTATTGGGAATATACCCAAGAGATGCCCCATCAAATGACCAAAGTATCTGTTCAACTATGTTCATAGCAGCATTGTTTGTAATAGCCAAAACCTGGAAACAACCTAGATGCCCTTCAATGGAGGAATGGATGAAGAAAGTGTGGAATATATACATATTAGAGTACTACTCAGCGGTAAAAAACAATGACTTCTCGAATTTTGCGTGCAAAGGATGGAAATAGAAAACACTATCCTGAGTGAGGTATCCCAGACCCAAAAAGAGGAACATGGGATGTACTCACTCATAATCGGTTTCTAGCCATAAATAAAGGACATTGAGCATATAAATTGTGATCCTAGAGAAGCTAAATAAGAAAGTGAACCCAAAGAAAATCGTATAGTCATCCGCCTGGAGAGGGGAAGTAGACAAGATTGCAGGGCAAAAACTGGGAACTTGCAGGTGAGGTGGCATGGGGCAAAGGGGAAATGGGATGAGAAACATGAGAAGGGGAGGATGGGAGGAGCTGGGGGATTGGGATGGTTGGGATACAGGAAGGGTGGATACGGGAGCAGCGAAGTATATATCCTAACTAAGGGAGCCATCTTAGGGTTGGCAAGAGACTTGACTCTAGAGGGGTTCGCAGGTGTCCAGGAATATGTCCCCAGCTGGTACCTTGGACAACTGAGGAGAGGGAACCTGAAATGACCCTATCCTATACTGATGAATATCTTACATATCACCTTAGAACCTTCATCTGGCGATGGATCGAGGTAGAGACAGAGACTCAATTTGGAGCAACGGTCTAAGCTCTTAAGGTCCAAATGAGGAGCAGAAGGAGGGAGAACATGAGCAAGGAAATCAGGACCACGAGGGATGCACCCACCCACTGTGACAGTGGAACTGATTTATTGGGAGCCCACCAAGGCCAGCTCGTCTGGGACTGAATAAGCATGGGTTGAAACTGGACTCTCTGAGCATGGTGGACAATGAAGGCTGATGAGAAGCCAAGGACAATGGCACTAGGTTTCGATCCTAATACACGAACTGGCTTTGTGGGAGCTTAGCCTGTTTAGACGCTCACCTTCCTGGTCATAGATAGAAGACCTTCGTCTTCCCGCAGAGCAGAGAATTTGGACTGCTCTTCAGTATCGAGAGGGAGGGGGAATGGTGTGTGGGGAGGAGAAGAGGAGTGGGGATAGGGGGAGAGAAGTGGGGGGAGGGGGCAATATTTGGGAGGAGGGGAGGGAAATGGGAAACGGGGAGCAGGTGGAAATATTAATTAAAAAAGAATAATAAAAAAAGAAAAAAAGAAAAGAAATATTATGTTACAGTAACCTAAAATTGGACTTTTTAGGATGTAGAATGTGTTTACTAGATAAAAAACAGGAATAAAATTTTGAATTTGCACAGAAAAAAAAAAAAGAAGGACACATGGATTTCCTTGGAAGGTAGATGAGATCTCCTGGGTAAACTGGGGTGGGAGGTAGAGAGAAGGGAACTGGGGATGAGAACATGAGAGATCAAGATGGTCGAACTTGAGGAGTGTCAGAGTAGGAGCAATGAAAGAGATATCTTGTTAGAAGGAGCCATTATGGGGTTAGGGAGAAGCCTCGTGCTAGGATAATTCCCAGGAATCTACAAGAATGACCCTAGTTAAGACTCCTAGTAATAGTGAAGAGGGGGTTTGAACTGACAATCCTCTGTAATCAGATTGGTGACTCCTCTAATTGTCATCATAGGGCCTTTATCCAGTAACTGATGGAACCAAATGCAGGGATCCACAGCCAAACACTAGCCTGAGTTCTGGGAGTCCAGTCGAAAAAGAGGGAGGAGGGATTATATGATCAAGGGTGGTTAAGATCAAGTGGGACAAATCCACAGAGATAGTACACTGGAGCTCATGAGAACTCACAAACTCTATACCTGTAGCTAGGCAGCCTACATGGGACTGAACTAGGCCCTCCACAAGTGGGTGACAATTGTGTAGCTTGATCTGTTTGAGAGGCTCCTGGAAATTGGACTAGGATCTATCTCTGATGCATGAACTGGTTCTTTGGAAACCATTACCTATGGTGGGATGCCTTGTTCACACTTGATACAGGGGGAGGGGCTTGGTCCTTCCTCAACTTCCTCCCATGGGAGGCCTTACTCTTTCTGAGGAGTGGATGGGGTGGTTTGGGTGGATATGGGGGAGAAACGGTGGAGGAGAGGTGGGGGAACTGTAGTTGGTAAGTAAAATGAATAAAAAAATTTTAAATAAAAAATAAATAAATAAAAAAGAAAATTAGGCCTTAAATGTACAAAAACTTGATTCACTAGAAATCCCAATATGGAAAAGAAAAATAAATATCTTCAGTAAAAACTGAATATTGATGAATATTTGCTAAAACATGTCCACATATATCTACTCTAAGATAAATAATGAATTACAGTATTTCCTCAAATGTATTATTGTGCAAATATCTAGCTAGTTAAAATTTGCTTTATAATATTACTGCCTGGGTAAAAGTCTTACTGTTAGAGATACTTCGTAGTGTCTTATGGACTCTGATTCCTTATAAAACACTGAAGAAGATTATAAAGAATTTATTTGGTAGGCCAAACTAAGGGGGGAAAGACTGAAGGAAGAATCAGTAAATGCACAGGGCATTACATCAGAATACTTAAATACACAATTTATACATTTAGCAACCTTGTATCATTTTCTTTCTCAGTTAAAATGGAAATTTCTATATAACTTAGTACTCACATTTCTGTTGTCTTCTACCCTGGGAATTTTCCTTTTGACTTGTACAGTGGTATTCACAGTTATAGTTGAGCTACCAGCTCACCAATAGCAATTCAAGAATTAAATACTTTGATTTAGTGTTGTGTTTTAACTTAAAAGACATCACACTAGAAAGTTCCATATAAAATAAGAGTGGAGTTTCCCAACTTGGAAGTAATCAAACTTAAAACCCTGGAACCAGGCCCTAGAAAACAGATTAACACCCACTGTTTCATTTGTGAATATCTGGCATCCATGTCGTTCTGCATGCTTCTAAGCTCTTGCATTTCAGTCAGAACTTTCTGAAATTCATCCGAGTAGAGGTTGGCATCGTCAATTTTTATTGTTGGCCCCTAAAGTGGGAACAGTACAGTCAGGCTGGTTAAAAATTTGGCAAACTATTAGCTATCCATTATGAGCACTAATGACAGAGAGAGAAAAAACATGACTAATGGAAAAAATTACATCTGCTTCTGCAAATGTACCTTGATTATAGTGCTACACTATGCATGTTTCATGTTATAGTTACTGCATACGTTATTATTCTTTCACGAATTTGAATGCTCCTGGAAGATTAGGAAACTGGAGAGGGGCCTTATCAGTCCATAATACTGGCTGCTCTTCTGAATTATTCTGTAACTTAAGTCTTAGGGGATATGACACCCTCTTCTGGCTTCTGCGAGAACTACATGCTCATAGTAGTAGACATTGAGGCAAAATACCCACACATATAAAAGTTAAATAAGAAATGAAAATATTTAATTTTTGACTATACTTCTTCCTGATCTCAAGAACAACACCTTACACATAGAATACTTTCAATAAACCCAGAATATACATATATACACACACATGTACTTTTATGTATTATATAACACACACATTACATACACTGACATCTATAACACCTTAACTCTGAGGGTTAGGAAGGGATCATAAGTTTGAGGCTGAACATGCCTCAGCCACCTCCACCAAAAGAAAAAGAAAAGAAAAATGAAAACTCTAGTTATGTATGGCAGAATTTCTATCCCTAACAAAATGATAATACCTTACAAAGACAGAAAAAATACAATCTATTAAGTACTGTAACATAACCAAATACGGTATATATCATTATCTGTGACTTCAACAATATATTATATTCTGTCATACATATATCTCAATTTGTTTAGAGTTGAACTCTGAACTTTTCCCTCCTTTTCCTGTTGTGAGTGATTATGAAAATAATATGTGATTATTTTTATCTTGTAAATAATATACAATGTGGTTAGCTCTCAGAAATAATCCATAGCAGACTATAGATCCATTTTTGGTCTGTTGAATTGTGAGCATATTAAATTATGGTTTTTAATGAAATGAAACACCATACTATGGTTATACAACGTAATACATAATAATGCCTATAATAATGTGAAAATTAATTTTGCAGGTGGTGCTTGGAACAGCTTTAATGATTTGACTGTGTATTATTTCCAAAGGTTTAAGTGCATTATCACCAAGCTTAATAGAACTTTTAAAAGTTTCATTCATTCACAATCTCACAGTATGGACATAATAAAAGCTTATTAAAACTTTTTAATACAGATGAGAGAAGCAATACAAGATAAAAAAATTTAAGAGACTAAAACATTATCAATTATTCTAAATTAAAGCTTTATATCACACCACCACTACAAATAGGAACTAGAGGCTCCTGGTCCCTCAAAGTAAAACTTTGAAACTGTGAATAGAAATTTCTACCTCGTTTTACCTGCTGGAAATGTGCCAGAAGAATAAGTTAATATGTGAAACCCTGCTGTATAATTAACAGACTGGAGAGAAATTGTATACTTAAACACAAAACGATGGCCATGAGAAACAGTATGTAGTAAACTGAAAATTAGTAGTATAGATATATTTTTATCAGGATTAACTGCCATTAGACATACTCTATCCAGTAACTGATGGAAGCAGAGGCAGAGATTCACAGACAAGAACTGCGCTGAGCTCTGAGAGTCTTCTGGAAGAAAGGGAGGAGGGATTGTATGAGCCAGGGGCATCAGGATTGGGGGGGAACCACAGAGAATGCTGACCTGAGCTCAGGGAAGCTCAAGGACGTTGAACTAACAGGGATCCTGCATGGGACAGACCTAGGCCCTCTGCAGGTGTGTAACCATCCTGTAGCTTGGTCTCTTGGGCTTCTAACAGTGAGAATAGGAGCTCTCCCTGGCCCTTAGCAGGCTCTTGGTAACCTGTTCCCATACTGGATTACCTTGTCCTGCCTCAGTCCTGACCCAGCTTGATGTGCCATGTTTTGCGCAAGCTCATGGGAGGTCTGCACCTTTCTGAAAGGAGATGGAGGAGCAGAGGATGGGGAGGGGGTAGATGGGACATGAGGAGGGAGGGGAAACTAACTGGTACAAAAAAAGATGAAAAAATGTTATTTAAATAAAATTAAAAAGAAAAAAAGAAGAGGAGCAATTATATTACCGATGAGCCAGTTCTTTCTTTTGATACTGTGATGAAAAACATTGCCTACAACCTGGATAGCTCATAAACTAGGCATCTCCTCTTCAGACAGTGCGTATCCTCTCTGCGATATTCACCAAACTAATGGAATAAAAGCTATCAAGCCACCGCTGCAAAAATTCTGTCTTTTTTCAATCATAAAAATTAAAATAAAAAGATGGTATCCCTTTTACATATTATTACTTTCAATAACTAATGAGATATGGGAATCATTGTTCCACATGTAGGTTTTAATCTCAAATTAAACACTCTTCAGGTCATATGTCTTAAAATTATTCTTAATTAGACCAAGAAGATTAAGTGCTCAGTAGAATCAGCAATGTCTGAACATAACTCCCTTTTCAATGGATTGAAAAATGACTCCGTGAAGCATTGTTTTCCATTCTCTAGCTCCTAGAACAGAAACTGTCATTCCGAAATCACCATGACTAAATTGAGAGCAGTTCAATTCGGTATAAGAAAAACAAAATTTGATTTATTTTCCTTTTAAATTAAAACTATTTTACATACCAGCCGCAGTCCCCCTCTTCTCCCTCTTTTCCCTCCTCCACCTCCTTTCTACCCACCCCCAATCCAGGCTTCAGAAGGGTTAAGGGCCTCCCATGGAGAGCCAACAAAGCCTGGCACCTTGAGGCAGGCCCAAGCTTCTTCCGACTGCATTAAGGCATTCCACCATAGGGAATGGGTTCCAAAAAGACAGCTCATGTGCCAGGGACAGACCTTGGTCAAATAGATGAAACCACACAACTGTAAAATAGATGAAGCCACACAACTGTCAATGACATGCAGAGGGCCTAGGTGGGTCCCATGTAGGTTACCTAGCTGTTGGTTTAAAGTCACTGAGCTCCCACTAGCTCGGGTCAGCTGTCTCTGTGAGTTTCCCTATCACCATCTTGAACCCCTTTGCTCATATAATCCTCCTCCCTCTCTTCGATTGTACTTATGGAGCTCGGCCTGGCGCTTGCCTGTGGATCTCTGCATCTGCTTCCATCAGTTACTGGATGAAGGCTCTATGATGACAGGGTAGTCACTAATCTGATTACAGGAGAAGGCCAGTTCAGACACCCTCTCCACTATTGTTAGAAGTTTTAGCTGGGGTCATCCTTGTGGATTCCTGGGAGTTTCCCTGGCACTGGTTTCTCCCTAACCCCATAGTGGCCTCCTCTATCAAAATATCTCTTTCATTGCTCCCCAGCTCGTTCCCTTGCCCAACTCTACCAAGGTGTTTTTATTACTATAGCTCTATAGTAGAACTTGAAGTCTGGTATGGTGATCCTTTATTATACATTTATATTATGTTATATATATATATAATAGAATTGTTTTGGCTATTCTGTTTTTTTTTTCATATGAAGTATTGTACTTTTGAGGTCTGTGAGGAATTTTGTTGGGATTTTGATGGGCATTGCATTGAATCTGTAGATAGTTTTTGGTAAGATTGCCATTTTTACTATGTTAATTCTACTTACCCAAAATCATGGGAGATCTTTCCATTTTCTGATTATCTTCTTTGATTTCTTTCTTCAAAGACTTAAGGTACTTAAAGTCTTTCACTTGTTTGGTTAGAGTTACCCCAAGGTATTTTATATTATTTGTGGTTATTGTAAAGGGCATTGTTTCCCTGATGTCTTTCTCAGCCCATTTATCATTTGTATATAGGAGAGCTACTGTTTTTTTGTGTGTTTGTTTTGCTTTTAAGTTAACTTTTCATCTTGCCACATCACTGAAATTTTTTTTATCAGTTGTAGGAATTCTCTGGTAGAATTTTTGGGGTCCCTTATGTATACTATCATATTATCAGCAAATAATGAAAGTGTGACTTCTTTTCCAATTTGTATCCCCCTCATCTCTTTTTCTTGTCTTATTGCTCTAGCTAGAATTTCAAGCACTATATTGAATAGATATGGAGAGAGTGGACAGCCTTGTCTTGTTGCTTATTTTAGTAGCCTCACTTTGAGATTCTTTCCATTTAATTTGATGTTGGCTGTCAGCTTGCTGTATATTGCCTTTATTATGTTTAGGTATGTTCCTTGTACCCCTGCTTTCTCCAATATCTTTACCATTAAGGGGTGTTGAATTTTGTCAAAGGCCTTTTCAGCATCTAATAAGATGACCATGTGTTTTTTTTTTCTTTCAGTTTGTTTATACTGTGGATTACATTGATAGATGTTCATATGTTTAACCATCCCTGCATCTCTGGGATGAATACTACTTGTTGTGGTGGATGATTTTTCTGATGTGTTTTTGGATTTGGTTTGCCAGTATTTATTGAGTATTTTTGCATTGTGTTCATGAGAGAGATTGGTCTGTAATTCTCTTTTTAGTTGCACCTTTGTGTGATTTGAGTATCAGGGTAACTCTAGCCTTGTAAAAAGTGTTTGGCAATCTCCCTTCTGTTTCTATTGTGTGGAACAATCTGAGGAGTATTAGTATTAGTTCTTCTTTGAAATTCTGGTAGAATTCTGTACTGAAATCATCTGGCTCTGGGATTTTTGTTGTTGTTGGGGAAGTTTTGATGACTGCTTCTATTTCCTTAGAGGTTATAGGTCTCTTTAAATTGTTTATCTGTTCTTGATTTAATTTTGTTATGTGGTACCAATCCAGAAAATTGTCCATTTCCTTTAAATTTTCCAATTCTGTAGAGGACAGGTTTTTGAAGTATGGCCCGATGATTTTCTGGACACACAGCGTGAATGGATTTACAGGTCTGAGAAGAAGTAGTGGTGCTAAAAGCATATCAATGCCTTCAAATGGGGCTGTGCAGCTCCAAATGGTTAGTGGAGGGTTAGAAGCAGTCTCAGTCCAGAATAGCTGAAAGATGCTGTTTGAAAAAGACTTCTGTGGACCTAGTGCCTTGGCCACTGTGATCGTGTGTGAACAGTACCTCCCAGGAAGCTCAGAGTGAATGACACATGCCTACGTGCTGAATTTGGTCTAAGAAAATTCTTCCAGATATAGGGAAACCCCTTTGAGTCAGAAATAAGCAAAGCAGAATCTAATTTGGAGCCAAAGGTTGCCATTGAATGGTATAGGCCCTAAGCTGCTCACCAGATAATGGAAGCAATTTTCCCCCCAGAGTCCATCATTAGTAACATGATACCTGAGAACTACTCTGAAATATGACCAGCATCTGAGTTTCCACCAGTCAAGCCCTCCCCACTGACCAGAATAACCCGATCTCCAGGAAGAAAGCATAGAATCAATAACAAGATGGCCAGTCTAAGTCAGATTTCTGGGAGCTAAGCAACAACAGGCTAGATAGAATGCATCCATCCTCTACATTCCACGTTTATCCTCATCCATATTATATCTCTCACACCAGCTTCCCTAGTCTTTCTTTTCACATTTTCGTTTCCCAAAGAACATAGGCTGGCAAGGTTTGCATATGTCTCCTTCTTCAATTAAACTTTAATATGTTCCCCCTCCCCCTACTTCTTGTTCCTTTGTAGATATATTCTTCTCCACTTCTTCTCAGTCAAATAACCAACACTACTGCTCTTACCCTGCATTCTTTCTGTTGCTGTAACTGTTGCTATTTGTTGATTTTTCTTTCTACTCATATCAAAAGCAACTAATATATTTGTACACAAACTACTATCTGTGTTCCATTAACTTCTAAATTGATTGCTAAATAAGAACAGATAACTTTTTATTGGGTTAATACCAGATTGCTATTGAGTGCCTATCCCTTGACAGTGATTTTTTTTCCAGACAATATTGTAACTGCAGGGGAATACTATGGATCAAATCTGGTGTCCTCATTAGCTGTACTGCAGATGAAAACAATACTTCAACCCTATAACAACATAGCTTCACTTGTAAAGACCAGATAGTTCCCCTGAAATAATAAGGGTGATTTAAAATTAATGAGTTAGTTAAGCATAATGAAATTTAAAAATAAATAAATTCAGCCAAGATCTAAGCTCCAGATATACAAGATCCAATGGAAAGCCATAATTTGAAAAACCAAAAAAGCAATAGTAGTCCTCCAAAAATCACTAATTCTATAAAACTCGTCTCCAGTAAGAATTAGTTACATAAAATTTTAGTTAGGTGACTCTAAAGTATGAAATTAAGGAGGACAAACCGAAGGAATTCTAAGAACTCACACAAAAATTCAAGGAAGTAATAAATATAAAAATAATAAATATAAAAAGTAAATATTACGTATCAAAGAAGAATCCAAACATGGCAACACTGAAGAAAAACCAAACTGAAATATTGGAAAAATGCAAACGAAATGAAAATGTCTGTAGAATGATTCAAGGGCAGGTTACAACACTTGTGCTTGAAGTTATAATGGAGGAATTAGAATATTTCAGAAAGGTCTCACATAAATTAACCTAAAAGTATGGCTCAAACAGTCAGGATAATCATCATGCTATGATAATACCAAATCTAAGAATCATTGATACAAAAGAACAATAAATTTCCATTATGAAGGTATAGTTAATGGTTTTGGCACCAGAAAATTTCCCAGAGTTATGGAAAGAGATGCCAACCTAGATATAGGAAGCATTTTGGACACAGAAAATAAACATGAAAGAACTTCCCTTCAACTAAACTACTAACTACAGAAACCAAAAACCTATTTTGAAAGTAACACAAGAGACATCACCTACAAAATCAGGCTTGTGAGGGTAACAGTAACAATGGGGAAAAAAATCTAAAAAGCATGAGATGACATATTTTAAGTTCTGAAAAACAACTACCATCCCAAAATATTATATGCAGTAAAACTATGTGGAAAAATTTAAGGAAAACAGGCTGAAGGCTTTCATGACCAGTACATCAGATTTATGGAAGACACTTAAAGGAGTCCTTTGGAGTAAAAAGGAAAACATCCATAGGGCCACAGAAAAAATAAACTGTACTCCTGTAACAGTTAGGTAAAAGAATAAGCCCCAAACCAGAAAACAATAAAATATCAGGAATTAACATGCATCCTTCAACAACAACTCTGTTCATGGAATGTATTAATTCCCTAGGCAAAAGACAAAGATTAAAAGATTAAATTAAAAGCAAGATTTATTGATTTGTTGCCTCCAAACAAATGACAGTTTTTAAGGTGAAAGGATTTTTTTTTTTTACTAAGCAAATGGAAGAGAAAAACAACTCTCTACCATTGGACTTATATAAAATACTTAAAACAGAAAATATAAAGAACAAAAAGAAGGCATGGAAAGCAGCAAGAGAAAAGCCACACATCACAGATAAAGAAAAATCCATCAGAATAACAGCTGAGTTTTCAATGCAAACTTTGAAAGACAGAAAAGGTTAAAACAATGTAATCCAAGTTCTAAAAACACACAAAATCCATACTTCCAAACTCATTTTTGTTTTAATCCTGGGAACCACCTTACAGTGACGGGATGGAAAAAAAGTTCTACAAACAAATGGGACCAGGAAGTAAACAGGCGTTGCTATCTTAATATCAAAGTGAAATTAATCAGAAGAGATAAAGAACACATCATTTAAATCAAGGAGATAAATAACCCAAATGGTATACAACTCTAAATATATATGCATCAAATTCTGGTGTACCAATTTCATAAAAAGTGTATGATTGAGATCAATGACACAGGTATATAACAACCAAATAATTGTAGGTGCCTTCAATATGTCTTTTTTCCCAATAGACATCTGGACAAAAATGTAATTATAAATAAATACCATCATACATCAAATGAACTTAACAGATACCTACAGAATATTCCACCCAACACCAAAGAATATTCATGATTCTCAGTAGCACATAGAAGCTTTTCTAACATAGATCACATCTTGGGACAGAAAATAAATATTTGCAAATTAAAAGAGATAGAAATAACTTCTTGTGTCCTACTGAACAGCAATGCAATAAAACTTAAAATGGACAGAAAAAAACCTCATAAATGCACATACTCCTGGGGATCTGGAGACTAAGCAATCCGTTATTGAATGATGACTAGGTCAAAGAAGAAATCAAGACAGAAATAAAAATATTTATGTAATTAAACGAAAGTTAAAACACAGTACAACAAAACATTCAGGACACATTAGATGCAATCTTATTTGAGAAATTTATACCTCTAAGTGACTACATTAAAAAACCAGAAAAAGCACAAATAATTGACTTAATGATGCAACCCAAAAATTTTGAAAAGGAAAGACAAATCATATCCAAATGCAGTCAATGGTAAGAAATAATATAAATCAGAAGAGAAATTAATGAAACAGATACAAAGAAAACAATACAAAGAATAATAAAAAAAACCCAAGAGCTGATTCTTTGCAAAGATAAATGAGATCAACAGACCCTGGCCCATCTAACTAACAGACAGAAAGACAGTAACCTAGCTCAAACTCATGGTCTCTGTGGACCCTCTTTGTGTTTGTTGTTTGTAGAAAATGAGATGCAACTAGATACAATCATGTTTAAAGAATAAAATTAAGCTAAGCCTTTATTACCAGCATTTGGGAGGCAGATACAGATGGATCACTGTGATTTTGAGGCCTGCCTGGTCTATGTAGTGAGTTCCAGGACAGCTAGGGCTACATAGTGAGACCCTGTCTCAAAAAAACAAATGAAGAATGAATGAATAAAACTATTCTCAGAAACACAGATATTCTATGCATCCTCTCATTTGTGGTTCCTAGATTTTATATATTCACATTACATATATGTATATATATATGAGTATATATAATTAATATGGAAGTGAACATTTCTGTTGAAACAAAGGAAATAAATAAGAAGTAGAGGGAGGAGGAAAAGAGATAGATGATGACACAGAGAGAACATATTAGCATATATATATTCTTATAAGAAAATGTTTAACTAGTTAATAAAGTTTGAATTGTTAACTTATTTAAAAGCTATAATACTGTTAACTTATTTAAAAGCTATAATACTGTGCACACTATACATTAAAATAAAAATACTTATATAATTAAATATCATGTATTACTAAGAATATTGAACTGTGATCATGAGAGAATAAAGATGAAAAAATTACTTCTATAGTTTTTTAATGAAAATGGATCATAGTTTTCCAAAAACGTCTTAAGACACTTAGAGATTTTAAAAGTATGTATTGACAACCACTATTCTTACTGACATTTTCTTTCTATATTTATTTTTGGTTTTGAACTTCTAGTATATAGACAAAGGTCACATGAATTTCCAACATACAAAGACATCTTGCAAGTGAAAAACTGTGTAACTGTGCAATCTATCCTAGCCTCCTCTGCTTATTTTCTAAAATCTTATTTCAATATATACATAGTAAAAAAAGACACAAGAAAATAAAATAGAGCAAAAGAATAGTTTATCCCAGAAATTAGTATTTGGGTAAATTAATTCCTAAAGGTCAATTTACAGCAACCCAAAATACATCTAGCAACCAGTTCCTGATTCCAGCAGCTTCATGCAAAGACTTAGAGAAATCATGAAATGTTTAGAGTAAGGACTGCATGCTACCCTAAATCCTACAAAAAAAGTATAAGAGAGGGATCCACTTCCTACCTTTCGCTTAATATTTTCAAGAAGCCAGGCTCCTCCTTTTTTGAAGAGTGGATGCTGAAATTCCATAGAACCTTTCTTATCCTCACTAGTCTTTTCACTCTGTGGTGAAATCTTTCGGAAACCATCTAGTATAAAGGGCAAAATTGAAAATCAGACAATAATAATGAATGTCATACAAGAGATTCTAACACGAAATCTAGAAGGAT